>NC_056741.1:570107672-570292672 GCF_019279795.1 Protopterus annectens | reverse complement strand
ATAATCGCATAAATCATTCACCTGTGTTTGCAGGTTTCACTGTAATATTTTTTCTGTTGTCAGTTCTGATATTTTTAAAGTTTCATCAGTCATCTGCCAACAGACTATAGGGATTAAAGGAAAACACACAGAATACATATTTCTGTTACAGTGTCTCTGACAAAACAAAACTTTTAATGGTAAGAGTCGACATTTCCTTGCCACTGCATATCTTATCTGGTTATCCATTTCTCATTTGAAAAAGTCATTAAAGAATAGCTGATACATTCTCGACTACTTCCCTAAAATTTTATTTAGATGCGGTTCATTTTACATTGCATTAGGAGAGCCATAACTCCCTGCTTATTCTTTGTTTTACAAAGGCTGTTTGCAGGTAAACAAAATATTTGATCTAGTTTGTTAGAGTATTTCTGTTGGCTTCAACCTAGTTGCTGCTACAGTACTGTGGTAGTTATTGTTATGGGGGTATATTGTGAAATTATAATGAAGGATTATGATGTTGGCAATTAAGTAAGCTATCAAGGTGGATTTGTGATGGAATATTTGTGAATTCATGAAGCTGTACGTAATACCACAAAGTAGAGTATGTAGAATGCAAATGGAGCTTTGTGTACCTTTTAGACTTTTTCTTTTCGATTTCAGGGTATAAATCTCACTAATGCAATGTCAAATTTAAGTTCAGTTTAAGGCAGTGTTAACATTTTTACTGGTCACCTGAAAGGCAGATCCTACAACTTAAAATAATATTTGTGCATCAGACTTGCTGCAGTGCATCTATCACTTTGGGTATTGAAACAGTGTTTTCTGAAGTGGTCAGAAGAACTGCATAATTATGTTAGTACTTTTTAATTATCAACAACCAGCCTGAACTGCCGAAGAATCTTTTAAGGCCATATTTTCACTGCTTCTGGCCATACGCCTATTGTCATTGGCTTATTCACATGCATGTCCAATAATAGCATCTGAGGTGAAAGATATAGTTGTTACTGATTTTTTTGTATAATTTTGTAACATCATGAAATTACAATCTATCAGACAGGGTTACATAGGCCTCCAGTTTCCTGAAAAATCTGATCATAATTTTATGTTCCAGTGACTGTTTCTTTTATACCAAACCACTGTATAAGCCACATTGTTGTGCTGAGTAGTTGTAAAATATGAATTATAGTGGCTGTTCTTTTCTGCATGGTGCAATTCAAAGAGCATATTTATTCACAGGTTTACCTTCAAGAAATTGTCAGTATGATTTTTTGTTGGCTTCTGTAGAAAACAGTATGCATTCTTAAATGGCAAACAGCTAAATGGTGTTTTTATTGAAATAGCTGGTAAGTCTGAAACAAGAACTTACCATAATTAAAAGATTAAAGGGTGCAAGAAAGGAGACCTGTTCTGAGTGAAAGGAAAAGTTATAAATTGACAAAGTAGACAAGTAATTGGGGAATCTGGAGCATGAATGTAAAGGATCAGAAATATAAAGCATGTTGTTGTTTGTCTTTTTCCGGTTAGGGGTCGCCACAGCAGAACTCCGGTCTGCTAATGATTGGCAGTAGATTTTTATGGTGCCAAGCTGCCAGTCTGACACCCAACCTTCAACGAAGGCACGACCATTTGCACATGTCTTTTGAATGCGAAAGAGTGACTTTCATGGATTTATAAGTATTTTTTTCTGGCTTTCGGTTTAATTACTCCATCTCAACTGCATTTCACCTAAAAACAGCTCTGCATATTGTTTTTACTGTACTTGTGTTGATTTTAAACTGTTAGCACTTTAAAAAGTTATTTTTGTTTAATTTAATTGTTAGGCTAACACACTCAAGTGTGCTAGCCGTTTTATAGCATTTACTGTTTGCTACTGTATTTTTTTCTCCTTTCTCTGTAAAAAAAGAAAAAAAATATCCTTGTTTTCCCGCTTTTCTGAACTAGAATAGTCCAGTCTTCAGATTTTGCTGATCTCTGGGCTTTGTCTTAGTTCCTGTGCTATTCATATCCTTATTTGGATAAGAGGAAACTTCTTTGTTCACCAGTGGGAGTGGGGAGCACTGAGCAACCTATTTGTCCCTAGAGGATTGGTTCCAGCCCAGCAACTTGTAGTTTATTGGCCATTGTGGGTCAATTCCTGGCTCTTTTCAACCCCCTGCTATAAAGCCCATTTTTGCGTGCTTTAGCGCGAATTAGCGTGAAGTTGCTCATAGAGCAGCATAGGGCAGCGCCAGTTAATCAAGTTTAAACTATTTCTGGCTCCGTAAAGTCTACTCTAAAACAGCTCTGCATATTGTTTTTACTGTACTTGTGTTGATTTTAAACTGTTAGCACTTTAAAAAGTTATTTTTGTTTAATTTAATTGTTAGGCTAACACACTCAAGTGCGCTAGCCATTTTATAGCATTTACTGTTTGCTACTGTATTTTTTTCTCCTTTCTCTGTAAAAAAAGAACAAAAAAAATCCTTGTTTTCCCACTTTTCTGAACTAGAATAGTCCAGTCTTCAGATTTTGCTGATCTCTGGGCTTTGTCTTAGTTCCTGTGCTATTCATATCCTTATTTGGATAAGAGGAAGCTTCTTTGTTCACCAGTGGGAGTGGGGAGCACTGAGCAACCTATTTGTCCCTAGAGGATTGGTTCCAGCCCAGCAACTTGTAGTTTATTGGCCATTGTGGGTCGATTCCTGGCTCTTTTCAACCCCCTGCTATAAAGCCCGTTTTTGTGTGCTTTAGCACGAATTAGCATGAAGTTGCTCATAGAGCAGCATAGGGCAGCGCCGGTTAATCAAGTTTAAACTATTTCTGGCTCCGTAAAGTGTACTCTTCAATTTTTCCCTTAGAACTGCTCTACTTGCAATCTAAGCCTATTCTCTAACTGAAAAGCTCAGCACTTGCTCCCAAAGCATTTTTTATACAGGTAAAGCACTCTTAAACAAAAGAAAGTACTTCTTTCACCTAAATTCCCTTGAGTACCCATTTCCCTATAGATCCTTTCTGACTCACTTACACAGCAATCTTTTTCACTATTCTAGCATGTCGAAGGGTCAGTTGCTGGCATCCTCTCCTGTTCAAATGGTGAATCTGGGAATCTTGAGGCAATGTTACAATTGTCTCATGTACACAGACAACCCTCTCCTCCTCCCAACAAATACAAATATATGCGAGAGATGCAACTATATAGCCAAACTGGAGGCTGAGCTCTCTCAATTCAGTACTGGCAAGACCAGGCAGGAGGAGAAGGTAACCACGCACACCATAAACCCAGTCTCACATAGAACTATCACAACTGCAAACCAAACACATAAACACACAAAAACATACTCAGAGGCGCTGATTAAAAATCTACCAAAACAACAGAGGCCTCCAAAGCAGACACCCAAGCAACCGCCACCTCAAGACATAGCACATGCAACACATAGTTCACAAAGTCAGTGTACTAAACAGTCACAGCCCTTAAGGCCAAACAACTTGCCAGACACACTTGTAATAGGTGACTCCATAGTCAGACACACTGACGTCCTGCTCACCAGACTCAACAAGGAAAAGGTCACAGTAAGCTGCCTGTCGGGAGCTAGAATCCGCCACATAACACAAGCACTTGGGTCACTCCACAGCAAGTACAAATATGACTCAGTCATTGTACATGCCGGTGTGAACGACCTGAGACATACCTCCCTGGACTACATGAAAAGAGACATAGAGGAGCTCTCTGATTATGTAGCCCAGGCCGGTATGACCCTGACCCTGAGCAGCATCTTACCCTCACCAAGAATGATGCCACAGTACAAAGACAAAATGATCAGTTTTAACAATTGGCTTAATTACTGGTGTCATTCAAAGGGGATCCAATGTCTGTCTGCTTGGGTTGACATGCTCGGCAAGCCAGGCTGCTTTGCAAGGGATGGCTTGCACCTGTCACCCCTGGGCTTCCAGATATTGGCCAAGGCTCTTGCCACCCCCATAGTGCCTTTTTTAGGCAAGGCTCAAATGACAAACCTACCTTCCTAGAAAACACAAGTGGAAAAAAAATAAGGGTAATGCTGCTCAATGCCAGAAGTCTAAACCTCAAGATGCACGCCCTTGAAGCCCTCCTCAGTATGGAGAACATCGATGTCTGTGCAGTGACTGAAACCTGGTTCAAGGCTCCTGAGAGCACCCCAGCACTATCAGGTTTTACCTCATATCATGCTTTCCGGCCCCAAAACTTGGACCGAACCACAAAAGGAGGGGGAGTATCCATATTCATCAAAGATACCCACACCTCCAGGTTAGTGGCAATGCACGAAGCATTGGAGACCATCCAGGTGCAACTAACCATAGGCAAATCTGCCTTGCAATTTGTAGCATGCTACAGACCACCCTCTCAAACTCAGGAAACCCACACAGTCTTCCTGAAGACACTGGAGAGTATGAATGTCTCTCTAAATCCCATCATATTGGGAGACTTCAACTACCCAAACATAGACTGGGAACATTACTCAAGCCCAAACACCCTAGCCCAAAGGTTCCTCGAATTCATAAACTCAAATGCGATGGAACAACTAGTCACCATTCCCACAAGAGGAGACAATATACTAGACCTGATCATCACAAACATGGGGACAAAATGCTCCACACCAGAAATATATCCCTCATTGGTAAGATCAGACCATAAATTAATCTCACTGGAAATCCACATCCCGCCCCCACCCCCTGCACAAAAGACCACAGTGAAGAACTTCTCAAAAGCCAACTTCATACTTCTTAAGACTGAAGTGGTATCCTTCAAGGTCCCTGGGCCAGTGGAAACCACAACCCACACTGCTGAATCCTTTGCAAATGCCTTCTATGGGCACCTTCAAGAATGCATGGATCATGCAATCCCAAATAAAACCAAGACCCATTCCCCCAAAGGCAGGCGCCTGGTCTGGTGGACCCCAGCCATAAACAAACTTTACAACAGAAGGAGGAAGTTACTACATGACAGAGCAAAATCCCTAAATGGGAAGGCATCTCTGATCAGTACTAGCAAAAAACTACGATCACTCATAAAATCATCCAAGGCCAACTTTGAGAGAAAAATCACAAAAGACACAAAAGACAATCACAAGGCCTTCTTTAGCTATGTTAGAAACCTGGGTGGAAACTCCCAGATATGCTCAGAGTTAGTCCAAAATGACAATAAATACACTGAACCCACTGACATTGCCAACATTCTGGCAGACAGGTTCAGTGCAAATTTCTCCTCCCCCTCCCCCCCAAAAGGAGAAATAACTATCCCAGCAGAGTGTAGCCTCCCTAGCATCTCAGATGCCCAGGTGAGAGCCGCCCTCTCTAAAGCTAAAAACACAGCATCAATGGGACCAGACAGTGTCCCGGGCTGTGTGCTACATGAACTCCAAGAGGAACTAAACCCAAACATAAGGCTGCTGTTTACTCTTAGCCTTATTACAGGATACGTACCCAAAGAGTGGTGTACGGCAACAGTGGTCCCACTTCACAAAGGCGGTGCTTCTACGGACCCTGGAAATTACCGCCCCATAAGCTTGATGAGCCTGGTCTGCAAAGCTATGGAGAGGATCATTATGGAACTCATAAACAAAGACATTGGGGACCTACAGACATTGGATCCTACCCAATTTGGCTTTGTCAAGGGCAGATCCTGCCTTTTGAACTTGGTCGACTTTTTTGAAACTGTCACTAAGGCCATTGATGAAGGTAAGGCAGTTCACACAGCCTACCTTGACCTTGCAAAAGCCTTTGACACAATACCACACTCGGGCATCATAGACAAACTCACCAGCTTAAATGTAAACCCATATGTCACAAGATGGGTTGCAAACTGGCTCAAGGACAGAACCCACAGGGTCAGAGTTGCTGGAGCTATGTCAGACTCTAAGCCAGTCACAAGCGGTGTCCCACAGGGCTCAGTCCTGGGACCCCTCTTGTTCGGCATTTATTTTTCCGAGGTACAGGCAAACATAGGAGGATTGTGGCTGACAAAGTTCGCAGATGACTGCAAACTGGGTGCCATAATTGATACTCCAGTGGACACAAACATCCTTCAGAGAGGACTCATAGAAATGGATAATTGGTGCCAGAGCCATGGCCTTAAGCTAAATGCCAAAAAATGTATAGTCATACCCTTTGGGAAAAACAAGGTACCCACAAATTACCACATAGGTGGTAATCCATAAAGTATGGAAGAGGTAATCAGGGACCTAGGGACCCAGGTTGACAGTAACCTCTCATTTGACACTCACATTACCAAAATGGTTAGAAAGACCTTCTATATTGCCCACCTTATCATGAAGGGTTTCACATCTAGATCAAGAGAGGTCATTGTGCCCCTGTACTCATCTCTTATTAGGCCAATGATTGAGTACAATGCCCCATTTGGGATGTATCTTACCCGACACCTGCAGCAGTTGGAAAGACCCCAAAAGTTCCTCACCGAGAGGATAAAGGGTCTTAAACATATGTCATATGCTGCCCGACTGAAACAACTCCAGCTCTATTCAGTCCCATACCACCTACTCAGAGGTGACCTGTGCCTAATGTACAAGGCCATGTCCAATCCAGAATTAATGGACATGCTCCACCTCAAAAAATCCAAATCCATCAGAGCCACGAGCAAGAGACTTAAACCTCAACACAGAAATAAATAGGACATGCTGGAGGGACAGATTCATAACCCAGAGGCTCCCTACACTCTGGAACAGAATCCCAATCCATGTTAGGCAGAGCCCCTCACTAACTGTATTCAAGAGAAGTCTTGACGAGTGGATGGGAGATCATAGGTTTACCCCGGGGGTCATCTCTGTGTCACTACTAGACAGAGGCACAGTAAACTAAACCCTAAATGGGCGTAGTATTCTCATCCTAAGAGGTGGTGAAAGCCACACACACTCTGGCTAGGCTTATAAATGCCCTAGGGCAGATAGCCTAGTACGAACCTGTGAACCTATGACTGCGGGAAGGACATGCAGACTCCACACAGAAGGCACTCCAGCCGAGAATCAAACAGGAGAACCTCTTGCTGTGAGGCAGCAACGCTACCACTGCACCACCATGGCTTGTCGATCAGAAATATAAAGCATAAGATACTTAATAGTTCATTTGTATGACTTTGTAAGTACCCCCACAGGTCTACCAAGATCTAGGGAAAGACACGTGTCATTTACCTGAACACACCTACCATTTGTTTATACATGTGTGATAGGGTAGAAGTTGTATAGTTAAAATACACATGCTTGTTGTTTCCTTGGGTGGGATGCTTTGCATTTCCACAGATCAAAAGTTTTTCTGATATCCTTTCAGAAAACCACAAATCAGTGTGTTTAGTTGAGTGGATTTTCCTGTAAAAATTGGAGCAGATTTTAATTCAGGATTTGGTACAGTTTTAGAGAATCTACATTATTAAAAATGTGACTTCTGAGATGCTTCCCCTTTTGTGAGGGAGTTTAACTGGTGGGAGGTAGTAAAGACTTTCCCAACTTGGTGTTGCTCAATTTTCCGCGAAAGCAGGTGCATTCCATAGAGAGATATATCACAAAGCAAATTTGTCAAGATGCTGCTGATAAGTTGTCATTGCCAAAACATGACTGACAAAGAAGCTGGTATCTTACAACATCCTTTATAAAGATAGATGGACACAGTTAATTGGTTAATAGAAGTATTATGAGTGTTTTGTTGATTAATGCCTTTATAGGCCATGGTAGCATTTCTTTATTTTATATATTTGTGTCCATTTGGCTTACCTGGTTAACAAGTGCCCAAGTGTCCCTTTTCAGGGGTGACTCAGGAGTACTCTTCTTAATGACTTGCAGAAAGTTGCACAGTAGGAAAACGGAGATGGATGGAAATGGACACTTTGTTGGATATAAGAAGCAGC
Source organism: Protopterus annectens (assembly GCF_019279795.1). Taxonomy (NCBI): domain Eukaryota; kingdom Metazoa; phylum Chordata; order Ceratodontiformes; family Protopteridae; genus Protopterus; species Protopterus annectens. The sequence continues at coordinate 570,284,820 of NC_056741.1, read as the reverse complement.
TTATTAACAAGTTGGAGCCTTAATCCTGTACTTGATGATGTTCTGCCCTGATTGTATGCAGCATGTTCTTCAGATTGTTTGTGCTAAGAGGTTGAGAGGTATGGATGCATGGTATGTCATACCCCTAGATGTTGATTATTTGGTGCATTTTAAGGGTGCCCTCCATTGTATAAGATGCCTAGTAACTATGAAGTATTGTTGGTTTCTCAGTCATTTCCTGTTTGTATAAGGTGCCTAGTAACTATGAAGTATTGTTGGATTCTCAGTCATTTCCTGTTGCAATATTACCAGCTTACCAATTTTTTTATTCAGTGTAATGTAGGAAATTGATTCTTCAAGGGCAGTAGGCACTGAAATTGTAGATGAAACATTGAGATGTAAAGTTGTTTGCCAGCAGCAACCTCTTCATTGGTTATAGGTTTCTTTAATGCAGAATTATTCTGATGATTTTACTTTTGCAGAGATTGTGCATATTAAGGGGCACCACAGCACTATTTTGCATAGGGTGCCATTTCAGCTAAGGCTGGCCCTGCTTACATGGTGAAGAGAGTCCCAAGTTAATTCAATGTGGACAACATCACCAGGCCTTGTAAAGTATGGCAATGGGTGAGTTACTGGGTAAGAATGGACCCTATATACTTGAACCTATGATTATACACACTTACACACACAAATACACTCATACACACATTTGCCAGGACTAAGATTAGCAGCCCTGCCTATCTTGTTAGTCAGCCCATACTGTTACATAGTTCCTGCACATGGCACACAGCTTATTTGACTGAAGAGTGTCAACAGATACCTTTATGGTGATGAAGACAGTGGGTCTTGTAAAGTGGACAGTGGGACATGTACTGGGAGTACCATGGCCTAAAAATGTAAAACCCACCACTCAATGGATATAGTTCTCACTCAGACACCCACAAAGGATACGGTTCTCACACACCAGCACATTTGCCAGGACTGAGATTAGAACTCTCTAGCTATTGCTAATACAGTGTTATGCATTTATCGCATGTGCCATGGAACATATAGTGCAAAAAGTATCCTACAGCTCTTCTAAGGTGAACAACATCACCAGCCCTTGTAAAGTATGGCAATGGGCAGTGTACTGGGAGAGCGAGGTCTCAAAATGCTGTATTCTACAAATATACACACTTATAAGCATTTACACACACACACACACACACACACACACACACACACACACACACACACACACACACACACACACACACACACCAGGACTCAGATTAGAACCCTTACCTATGTATCATTGGTACTATAATGTTATGCAGTTACCGCATGTACCACGGAGCGTATAGGGTAAAGAGTGTCCCAAAGAACCTATATAGTGAATAACATCACCAGTCCTTGTAACGTATGGCAATGGTAGGTGTACTGGGTGAGAAGGTCCTCAAACTACTTTCACTGACATGTTTACACACTCACAAACACTTTTATACACACTAAAGCACATGTACACATTTGCTAGCACTGAGATCCATAGGTTCACAGCTTCATAGGTGTGTACTAGGCAAATGGCCATGGAGCCTTTACAAGCCTAGCCCATGGGGATACCCTGACATTGTGACACCTGACGATAGTCCCCAGTGTGTCTAACGAGTATAGCCACTGGAGTGATCCCCATGGTGGGATTTCTATTCCCCATCCACTCATCCAGATTTGTCTTGAAGAGGGCCAGTGAGGTGCTCTGCTTGACATGTATGTGAAGTCTATTCCATAGTGTGGGCAGTCTCTGGGTTGTGAACCTATCCCTCCAGCATGTTCTGTTGATTGTAAAAATGGGGTTGAGGTCCCTTAGGCATGTGGTGTGGATGGATTGGTTTCTTCAGATGTAACGTTCCTGACAGAGCTTGGTCAGACATGGCTGTGTAAGTCAGGCAGAAATCACCTCTATGTAGCCAATATGAGACAGAAAATAGTTGGAGTTATTGGAGTCTGTCCATATAGGGCAAGTGTTTAAGGCCTAGGATCCTCTTTGTGAGGTACTTTTGCAGCCTCTCCAGTTTTTGTAAGTGTCCAGTGGGGTACTTGCCAAATGGGTCATTTTACTCGTTGATTGGCCTAATGAGGAGAGAGTACAGGGAGACAATGACCTCTTACTTCCTGAATGCAACACCCTTAGTCACGAGATGTGGCATGTAGAAAGACTTTCTAAACACAGTGGCACTGTGGTGGTCAACAGAAAGCTCATTGTCAACCCGTGTTCCCATTTCTTTCATAACAACATCAGTTTTCAGTGGACTACCATCAATGTAGTAGTAATTCATGGGAACCATGTTGTTCCCAAAGGGGATGGTGGCACATTTTCTGGCATTGAGCTAAAGTCCAGTGTTCTGACATCAGTCATAGGTCTCAGTGAGGCCTTTGTGCAGGATGTCAGCATCACATGGGGAGGTAATAATAGCACCCACCTTGCAGTCATCTATGAACATTGTCAGCCAGAGTCCCTTTGTGTTGTGCTGGACTTCAGAGGTGTAGATCCCGAACACAAGGGGACCCAGGACCAAACCCTATGGGACTCCACTCGTGACTGGTCAGCAGTCTGACATGGAGTCCGCTGCTTTCACACTGTGGGTTCTATCTGTGAGCCTGTTTGCAAGCCACCTAGTGATATAGGGGTTTATGCCTAGCTGAGTGCATTTGTCTATGATTCCTGAGTGGGAAATGGCATTCAGGGATTAGACGTGCCAGCTATCTTGTTATTTATTCCATACATTTACATAATTATTGCACATGGCACAGAGCTTATACAGCTGAAAAGTGTCTACAGCTACCTCTACAGTGGAAAACAACAGTGGGAAGCCAGTATTGTGTAGACATTTCCTGGTGCCCCATATACTGCAGCTATCAGTTGTCTGCTGCCCTCCCAATAGGCCACCCCATTCTCTTGCATGCATGCAGCACTTCCATAGATATGCTACCAAAACATAATAATCCATTCATTTACTGTTAAGAAGACTGACTTACCTTGTGCCTGCAGCCGTTGTGAGGACTGTGCCTGGGGGCTGCCTGTGTTGGATGCACACAGTACACTGACTATACATAGCAAGTTACAGGAAATGTGATGTGTGTGTCATCCATTTTACTGTATGTGCGAGTCAGAGAGAGGTGTCAGTCCCTGGGTCTCTACAGTGTCAGTGTGTGTGCTATGTGTTGCCTCTTTGCCAAGGCCTGGGCATACTGGGCATGCTTCTGTCTGCCTATGGGAGCAGGCTCAAGGGCTTCCTTTTCTGAGTCCCTTTGTGCCTGTGGGGACCTTGGTAATGGTGGGGGGCTGTGTGACCTTTCCACGTGCTGTTCCTGCTGCAGCTGTTTCCACACAATCATATTGTGTAGCATGGCACATACTATGAACATGTGTGTACATGTGGCTGGACAGTACTGCAAGGCTCCACCAGATATGTTAAGGCAGTGAAACTGTGACTTGAGCATCCCAAACACACACTCTATTATGATCCTGGTTTGTGCATGTGCCTCATTATGGCATTCCTGTGTGGGTGTGTGTGCATTTCTGATGGTTGTCATCATCCACGGCTCCAGTGCATAACCAGCATCCTCCATCAGATGGCCATGCAGAATATCCCCATTGGCAAATGCCTGGTACAACTGTGATGAATGCCAGATGTGAGAGTCGTAATAGCTTCCAGAGCTGCCAACACACATATTCATGATAATGCCCTGGGCATTGCAAATGACCTGGCACTTGGAGGGGAAGCCCTTGTGGTTTATGTAGACCTTAACTTGTTCACTGGGTGGTGTTTTGATGTGGATGTGTGTGCAGTCTATCGCACCCAGTACCTCCGGGTATTCTGCTACACGATGGAAGAGACACATATTGCTAGTCCTCTCCTCATGGGTATTAGGGAATTAAATCTGCTCACTGGCATATGGTAGGATGGCATCCAAAAACTGATGGAGTACCCTGGATGCAGATGCCTGCAAGACCCCATGATGTCCCCAGCAGGTCTTTGGAAAGTACCTGTAGCTAGTATTCTTAAGGCTACACATACCTTGGTATCCACTGGGATGGTTTCTCCTCTGTTTGCTCTAGGTCTGAGTAGAGGCTGGCACAGCTCAATGATTTGCTGCAGTATGTCTCTGTCCACTCTGTAGCACTCTACTATTACCAGATCATGTAGCCCCTGGTAAGTTACCCTGGGTCTGAACATTCTTCTCCTCCTCCTCCTCAGTCTGTGGCGGTTGTCAGCATTATCCTCCTCACCGCCCCCAGCCTCTAGCACATACTGATGGATCAAAGTAATGGCAGCCCCTACCATGATTTTGGTTAACATTCCCCCGCATGTGCACACCAGTGGTGCAGTGTTTGAGGGAAAACCCAGACTTTAAGGTGTTTGCATAGTTTATACTGCTGTGCTGGAGATGCTGCTGTATGATTGGCTGACTATGACGCATCCCACCTGCTAGCTATGTTATTTGTTCTTGATTGCTTTTATTCTGCTATTTTTCTTTTTTTTTTCTTTTTTTCCTCTTCCCATTTCCACCACTTTTAAGCCCTGAGGCGAGCCACAAAAAAACGGTGCCCAAATGTAAACAGTCCTGCTATTTCCGGGTTTTATTTTGTTTATAGGTTCATAGGTAGATACTAGGCTATCTGCCTTAGGGCATTTATAAGCCTAGCCAGAGTGTATTTGGCTTCTGCCTCCCTATTAGATTAGCCTACTGTGCCTCTGTAAAGTAGGTCACAGAAGATACCCTTTTAAGATTAGTTTACTGTGCCTCTGTCTAGCAGGGACACAGGAGAGATCCCAGGGGTGAATTTGCGATTTCCCGTCCACGCATCCAAATTTCGCTTGGAGAGGGTCAGCGAGGGGCTATGTCTAACATGAATTGGGATTCTATTCCAGAGTGAGGGAAGCCTCTGGGAAATGAATCTGTCCCTCCAGCATGTCCTTTTTATTTTTGTGCTGAGGTTTCGGTCCCTGGAGCGTGTAGCTCTAAGGGACTTGGATTTTTTGAGGTGGAGCATGTCCATTAATTCTGGGTTTGACATGGCTTTGTATGTCAGGCATAGATCGCCTCTGAGTAGGCGGTAAGCAACTGAGTAGAGCTGGAATTTCTTTAGTCGAGCTGCATAGGACATCTGTTTGTAGCCCATGATCCTCTTGGTGAGGTACTTTTGGGGTCTCTCCAGTTGCTGCAGGTGTCGGGTAAGGTACATCCCAAAAGGGGCATTGTATTCAATTATGGGCCTGATGAGTGACGAGTAGAGGGGCACAATGACCTCTCTTGATCTAGATGCGAACCCTTTCGTGATAAGGTGGGCTATATAGAAGGTCTTTCTAACCACTTTGACAACGTGATTATCAAAGGAGAGATTACTATCTGCGTTGGTCCCCAAATCTCTAATTACTTCTTCCATACTTAATGGATTACCACCTATATGGTAATTTGTGGGCACCTTGTTTTTCCCAAAGGGGATGACTATGCACTTTTTGCATTTAGCTTGAGGCCGTGGTTCTGGCACCAAGCATCTTTCTCTGTGAGACCCTTTTGGAGGATGCTTGTGTCAGCTGGAGATTTGATTATGGCCCCCAGTTTGCAGTCATCTGTGAACTTTGTCAGCCATTATCCCCTCATGTTAGCCTGAACCTCAGAGAAGTATATACCGAACAAGAGAGGTCCCAGAGCTGAGCCCTGTGGGATGCCACTTGTAACTGGTTTGGATTCGGACATGGCACCTGTGATTCTGACCATGTGGGTTCTATCTCTGAGTCAGTTTGCAACCCATCTTGTGATATAGGGGTTGATATTTAAGCTGGTAAGCTTATTTATGATGCCCGAGTGGGGTATTGTGTTGAAAGCTTTTGCGAGGTTCAGGTAGGCTGTGTGGACTACCTTGCCCTCATCTTGCCCTCATTTATGGCTTTGGTAACTGTTTCAAAGAAATCAACTAGGTTTAAGAGGCAAGATCTGCCCTTAACAAAGCCGAATTGGGTAGGGTCCAGTGTCTGGAGGCTCCCAATGTCTTTGTTTATGAGTTCCATGATAATACGCTCCATAGCTTTACAGACCAGACTAGTCAGGCTTATGGGGTGATAGTTTCCAGGGTCCGTTGTGGCACCACCTTTGTGGAGTGGGACCACTGTAGCTGTACGCCATTCTTTGGGTACATATCCTGTAGTAAGGCTAAGTTTGAACAGTGACTTAATGTGAGGGTTCAGTTCTTCTTGGAGCTCATGTAAGATACAGCCTGGGACACCATCCGGTCCCATAGATGCTGTGTTTTTTACTTTGGAGAGGGCAGCTTTCACCTGTGCATATGTGATGTCAGGGAGGTTACATGCAGTTGGGATAGGCATTTGCTCCTTTGGGGGGGAAGGGGGGAGAAGTTTGCACTGAATCTGTCTGCCAGGATGTTGGCTATGTCTGTAGGTTTGGTATATTTTGTACCGTTATGCAACAATTCAGAGCATATCTGGGAGTTTCCGCCCATGTTTCTGACATAACTAAAGAAGGCCTTGTGATTATCTTTAGTGTCTACGGAAATTTTTCTTTCGAAACTGGCCTTTGATGATTTTATGAGAGATCGAAGTTTCTTGCTAATACTGATCAGAGATGCCTTCCCTTTTTGGGATTTTGCTCTGTCATGTAGTAGCTTCCTTCTTCTGTTGTATAGCTTTTTATGGCCGGGGTCCACCAGACCGGTCTCCTGTTTTTGGAGGAATGAGTCTTGGTTTTATTTGGGATAGCACGATCCATGCATTCCTGCAGGTGCTCATAGAATGCATTTGTAAAGTATTCTGCATATTGGGCTGTTTGTTTGTTTAGACCCAGTGTGTGCCATGCAAACCCATTTAGCTAATGTAAACACTGAGAAATGCCCCTCCCTGGATACAAACACATTCTTCATTTCATGGAATAAGTCAATACAGCCTCAGACACACCCCCCCCCTTGCTTAGCTGTGCTTAGCTAAGCTTATCTGGGAGCCATGGAGCTCCAATGTGCTTAAACCAAGCATGATACACCCCCTTTTCATGTCTGCTGCTCATCCTGCTTACACCACTGCCTTATAACACCTAAACGGTCAGGTGCAGTTTGGAGCTTAGATTCTTTTTGTGATTCAGTAAATTTCCCTCATTAGATTACCTCACTTCTTTAATCCCTAGTTACTGCACTACACCAGAGTCTTTTCCCTTAGCAACCACTGTTCCCTGCTATTGTTTTGATTCTGCATGCCATAGACTATAATGGCAAAATGCAGATTTCCCTTAAAATTGTGTTTTCACTTTTTATATATTTTTTTATTTTCGGCATGATCCAGTTTGCGTGCCACTTCCCTATGCTTAAATGTCCAAGATCAGCCAAAAATAAATATTTTTTATAAAAGTTAAACAATTTTCCATGCCAATGGCCATATATTTGGCCACTGGCATGCCTAAAGATTATAATACATGCTTTTATTTGAGATGTCATGCCTCTGTTTTGATTTTTGCAGAAATGAATTTGGCGAATAGCCAAATACATTTCTGCACATAACACTATTCTTGCATGGATGCCTGCCTTCTTCCTGAATCACTAATTAATCTCATTTGCATGGTTTTCTCCAGAAAATGAGGTAATTAGCATTATTCAGTGGTGTCCGTGCAGGAATAGTGCTACCAACCTGATGCACATCCCCAGGCTTGTTTACAGGATTGCTCAGCGGCCATATTTCTTGCAATAATGCTTACACTATTCTTGCACTCCATGTAAGCGTTACTGAATCCCAGGATTCTCTTACTTCAAGCTAATAAATGTCTTATCAGGGTGTGTGTGTATGTGTGTGTGTGTGTGTGTGTGTGTGTGTGTGTGTGTGTGTGTGTCTATTTTCATTGGAATCAGCACATTGTACTTCACAGTGTACTCCACTGAAGTGTGTATCCCCTTCAACTTTAAACTTATCTCTGCTCATGGGCATTTTCTTATAGTTTGACATTGTGTTTATCCTCTCTGGGCTATGGTTACTGGATCAAACTCTGGTAAAAATAACTCTCCCATGGGATTCTGGGAAGCAACCTCTTCTACTTATGGATGCTTAGCCTGATAGGATTCTGGCCCTAAAAACTATGTGCTGGGATCCATTAAGTAAACCGGGTAAGTCAGATGTAAGGTGTGGCCATGAGATAATCTCCTCCCTGCCTGAGCTCTTGGTTGGCAGTACCTTCCATAAATACCAACACATCCAGCCTGGGAACTTCTTTCAAGCCACAGTGCTGGCAGATCCTGGAAAATGAGTCTGCATGTACCAGTTCATAATCCCCATTTAATAGCAGAGAAAGCTGAGCAGGGATACTGTTGCCACTCATTCCAATCCCCCTCCTACGATGGTTGTCTAAGTCTTACCACTTTATCTGTCTATGCCACAGAGGTGGCATGCACGTGTGTGTGTGTGTGTGTGTGTGTGTGCATGTGTGTGTGTGTGTGTGTGTGTGTGTGTGTGTGTGTGTGTGTGTGTGTGTGTGTGCACGTGAGCGTGTGATGCATTTTGGGAACATGTATTTTGACTGACAACAAAAACTGTCAATCCCACAACCATGGATGGGACTTAATCAAATACACATAACATTGATCCACAAAAGATTGAAAAATAAATAAAATAAATATTTTTGCAGGGAGACAAGTCCTCCCAGCACACTCTGTGTGGGGGACTGTGCCGCCATACCCCTGCTAATTATATATTCCAAATGTGAGATTGTACTACAGTTAGGAAAAGGCATACTCCCTGATCCCCACTGTACCATGATCTATAACATAAAGAGACAGTGCTTTTCAAACAACTGATTTTTGCTCAGCTGCACCAGCACCTGTTGGATCGACGGTTTATGCTGGCAATCAAAATAGATACACCCATGTATTTTATATATATGGGTCTGTGTCATTTCATTGAGGGAAGCTTTAACTAGAGGAAAAAACAGTAGGTGCAAATGACTGAACAGACTTATCTGACTGAATATACTTTTGACTGAAAGTCATTTTATTGAAAACTGCAGGAGTCTATAGATAACTTGTATGTCATTTTGTTCATGGAGTTTTTAGGGATGTCATTTAAAAGATTTTATCCTTTTAGAAGATAATGCCCACCATCTTGTGCCTCCAGATTTGTAGATGACTGAGTTTGTGCACCAGCACTACTTCACTGCATGTGGTGATTTTTTTTCTTTTCTCCATGGGTGAGTGACCTTGGAATTAGAATCTATAATTGGGGGTATGGGAGTGGACCCTCCATTTGGGGAGTGCAAATTTTCTTGTGGTGTATATGTTGTATAGAATGTTTGCAACAAAATGGCTTTTCGGTCAGAAGTATGTTCGGTCATTTGTACCTGGTGCTTTTTTCCTTCAGTCAAATCTACCTTTGATGAAATGATACTGAACTATATATACATATATATATATATATATATATATATATATATATATATATATATATATATATACACATACATATGTATACAGACAACGTAACCTAGCACTGAGGAAATGTAGTTTTCCAGCCTTAAGGTTAGTACAAACTTTCCTTAAGGAAGAACAAATCAACAAGAAGGGAAACCTACTTATGTAGGAATGACTGCTCTTGATATTAGTATATGAATTAATAAAACAGGCCATTGTCACAGCTTCTTATTTAAGATCTGTGTCAAAAATCACTCTGCATTCTTATTAAAAATTATAAAACAGGATTCAAGCTGAAATTGCTTGTTAAAGCCATTGTTTATTAAAACAAGAGATGAGTGCTTTTGCCCTTGTAGGAGCTTTAACAGATCTAAGTTATACACAGCAGTAATAAGTAATATATACCTTTCCATTTTTCATATAAATAGTCATGTAAATTCAAAGGCTTTACTCCAAAGGTACTTAAACAGATTTGGTACAGTGATGCATTCAAAGTTTGCATTTTTATTGTGACTGAGTGTGTGTATGTATGTACGTGTATATACTGATTTGAGTTGAAATGGAATTAATCAGTTTGTATTTGGGCTAAAGGTGAAGGCGTCATTAAATAGGTCTCTCTCTTTTTAATTTCTCCAAAACTTTTGGGTTTCTAATACCATGATGGGAAAGGGCCCCATTCCTAATTCAAAGTGTGATTAAAGTTCATGAGATTCCTATTGTTTCAGTCTTTGATGTCAGCCAGAAGTGCTCTTTGCAACACTTGCAATGTGCCCAGTAATGAGGCCTTCTGCAATTCATATGGAGTTACATGTATTGGTAACATATCTAAATACAATTGCAGATTATTTTTTATAAGACTCATTGCTCCTACTACTGTTGGAACTGTCTAGGTATTGTTCTTCCACATTGCTCTCATTTCTGCCTGCAAATCCTCATATTTATAACTTTGTGTCTCTTTGTATGCAAGACACTGTAGTCACTAGGTGTAGTGATTTCAATGATCAGTGCTGCTTTTGTCCTCTTTTCATGGACTACTATATCTGCTTTTCTCACATTTATCCTTTGAACTGTTGGTAATGGGTGATCCCACATGATGTAGACTTCATCATTTTCTATAATGCTTTGTGGCTCATGCTTCCAGTGTTTTTCATCTACTTCAGTATTATAATGAGTGCACAATCCCCAGTGCAACAGTCTTGCCATATTATTATGCCTTTCAGTCTACAGTCCTTCTGCTATTAGCATGTTACAACCAGCAGCAAGGCGTGAAACTGTTTCCAATTCTGTTTTACAAAACTTACATTTGTCTGTTTTTCCCACATGTTCAGTGGATTTTGTAAGCCAATGTGTACATACTCCATTATCTTGGGCTGCCGATTTTAACCTTTCATCTTTTGATTTGAATTTGCCTCTCCTAAACCATTCGATCCTGATCAACATGAGGTTCTTCCAGGAGTTTTCTATACTTGTAAATATATTTATGCATTTTCCACATTTCTTGCCTTCTCATCTGATCCATCATCTTATATTCTTTCTTTTGCTCTTTGGCACATTCAGTTGCTGCCTGATTTTTATTTACTTCTGGTTTGATTTCCATTCCAGCTTGACACAGTTATGCTTCTGCTAGACTAAGAAGGGAAGTCATCATAGACTTATTCTCCTCATGTTTCAAAACTTTTACTATGTTTGGGTCTTGTGAAGTCAGCAGATATGTATGTAGTCCCACGATTTATACATGTAATCAATTTCATGGAGGCCCATACCTCCTTCGGAACAGGGAATATATAATCTTTGTATGCACTGATTTTTATAAATCATTTGAAAAGCATGGCGCATCCTTCTTATTTTCCTGTCTAATCTATCCAACACCTTTTGGGGCCAGTCAGTCATTCCAAAACTGCAAGTTATGACAGGAAGAGCAAATTGGTTTATAGCTTGAATTTTGTTGCTAGATGTCAACACTGTTTTCATGATTAATTGAAGTCTTCTAAAATATTCCTTACTGAGTTTTATTTGCATTTGTTCATGTTTTATTGTTGAGCCTTCATCAGTTCCCAAATATTTATACACTCTGTCTCAAATTCTTTTATATCACATTCTTGTGCCAAACTGATGTTTTTTTTTTTTTTTTGTTTGTTTTTTTTTGGTGCTGCAGCTTTCCTGCTTTAAAAGTTGTTTTTGCACATTTATTAAGCCCAAATGATTTTCTTATATCATCTGAAAAAGTTTTGACTACTTGCAATTGTGCTTTCAGTTCCCCATCTGATGAGCTATACAGTTTTTAAATCGTTGACAAAGAGAAGATGAGAAGTATTTACACTTTGTTGCTTTCTGGGAGTGAAATTATAACCATGACCTAATCTGTTAAGCAGACAGCTTAATGGGTTAAGGGCAAGGCAAAAGAGCAGCTGTGACAGAGAGTCACCCCGGAATATCCCCTTTGGATTGTTATCCCTGAAATAATAATTTGTCCTTTATCATGGCTTAACTGCAAAGTGGTTTGCCACTGTTTCATGGTTGCTGTGATATAGTTTATCAGTGTAGGGTGTATCTTATATATTTTTAAGCACTCTTTTATCCATGGATGTGGGATACTGTCAAATGCTTTTTTGTAGTTTATCCATGCCATACTCAGATTCTTCCCCTTTTTACAGTTCTCCACTATGACTTTATTTAACAACAAATCATTCTTTGTTCCATATGAATTTCCTTTATTGCCCTTTTGTTCTATTGCCATAATTGAGTTTTCTTCTAAGTGACTATAAACTCTGTCAGCATCAGTTTCCAGTGTATAGTTTATACATCGTTAGAAGGCAACTTACTGGTCTAGTTTGCAGGTTCACTCTTAAGTAGGGGAGCATTGTTTTTTCTGTTGTTAGCCAGGTTGGTGTCTGTTTAGGGTTATGCATATAAATAGTTTTTACTCATGGCTAAATCTTCATGCAAAGATGTTACTACTTTTAGTCAGAAGTCAAGTACTACATCTGGGCCTGGGGTTTTCCAATTAGAGGCTTTTCTTAACTTTGTTTCAATCTCTCTGGCTGTTACTTCATCCCACTCCATATCTTGTATCTTTGAACTTCATATTCTTTCTTTCTTTTACTTCTATCCATTTAGCATCTTTGTTATGTCCCACAGGATTTTCATAAATACTTCTCCAAAATGTATATATTTCTTCTTTTTTTGGTGGTCTTTCAATTCCTTTTACCTTATTTCACAATTCTCTATAAAACTTTTTTGGGTCATCAATATGTTGCTTATTTTTAACTTTTCCTTTATATTTATCTATGTATCTTCTAAGTCTTTCTGCCTGTGCTGATATTTTTAGTTTATTATTTGTGATAGTGCATGATAAATCCTTCTTGTCTTAATTGCTTTATAGTTTCTCTATTCGATACTTCCATGATGGCATTCAATTTCTCTCCGTCCTTTCCCTTACTACCCTGTGTTCTTTATCTGTTATTAATTTGGCTGCACAGTAATGTATCCTATTTACTTTTGTTATGTCACATAGATCTCAGTCTTAATTACTGTGTTCATTTGTTTTATCAAACTTCTAACCTTTTGAGTTTTATTCACCTTCTGGAATCTATTTCTTTCATTGATCTTAATATCAATTATCCATGCCTATTAAATCAAGCAACTCTTCTCTTAGATCATTTTCTTCTAAACTGAGGGTTCTTTGTTCACCATTTCCTGCAGGCATTTTATATAAAGTTCCAAAGCATCTTCCTGTGCCTCAAACATGACCTATCATATCCACTAGAATCACTATTTAATTATGGACTCAGAACAGGCTTTGTACCATGTAAATAGAAGTCTGCAATGGTTGTTCCTCTTCATAAATGTGAACCATCAACACACCCCAGAAACTACAGACCCATTACTCTGATTAGTCTTATATGCAAAGCCATAGAATGGATTATCATGGAAATGATTAACAAAGACACAGACAGCCTTCAGACTCTGAACCCAACCCAGTTTGGCTTTGTCAAGGGAAGGTCAGACTATGCAAACGATTTTCAAATTCTTAAGGATGGAAACTAAACAATAATGACAGTCATTTGAGTTTCAGACTTTATACCCATCAGAAAATTCATGCTAATGAAAAACCTGTTTATAAGAGCAATATTTACAAGTTTTCCCTATTTTGAGGCCTGCCTGTGTCCCCCCATTAGTTATGGCTTTGCCCAGATTTTTTCCTCTAAGACATTGAGAGGTATGGACTAGTCGTCAGCAGGGTCCCTCAGGTCTTTGTGCAATGCCTGCTCCTCTTTGGTATTTACTTCTTGGAAGTCAAGGCTAATGTCAAGGACCAACTTTGTAGACATTTGCAAATGAGATGCTATCATAGATTCCGCCATGACACTAAAATCATGCAAGAGGGTCTAACACAGACAAGTGACTGTCACCAAATTCACAGCTTAAAAATCATAGTCAAGAAATGCATTATAGTACCATATGGGAAATCAGCCACTCAGGTAAACTGTGCCATTGATAAGACAACTCTAAGAGATGACCTGGTATTTGGCGATCTGGGAACATATGTAGATAGTAACCTCACCTTTGACCAATATGTGACCAAGGTAGTAGGAAAATCATTCTGTGTCACCCAGCTTGTAGTAAGAGCATAGCTTCCAGATCCCGGAAAGTCATAGTGGCACTTTACTCAGCTCTCATCACACACATCGTTGCGTATAGGCCCCCTTTTGGCATGTACCTGACCAGACAAATGCAACAACTGGAATACCCACACAGGTTCCTTTTTAAAAAAAATACAGGGCATAAACACATTGCCATATGCAGATCTCCTTAAAGCACTATCTCTATATTCAGTGTCCTGTAGACTACTAAGAAGAAATCTATGCCTGGCATACAAGGCATCCTCGAATCCAGTTCTGGTGGACCATTCCACAAAATGAACAGCGTCAGAACTACTAAATCTAAGGATTTAAACTTTGCTTGAGTCATAAATAGAACATGTTGGTGAGACAGATATGTGTCTCAGAAGGTCCACTTTCTCTGGAATAAGCTCCCCATCCATGTGAAGCAAAGTCCATCCCTAACTCTATACAAGTACAACCTTGATTAATGGATGGGAAATTGGAAATTCACCCCAGGTTTAGCCCCCATGTCTCTGATGGATAGAGGCAGACAGTAAATTATGTTTAAACATACCCAGTCCATATAATCTTTAGAAATGTCATAATTAACCTAATCCCTCTTAATATAAATGCCCAGGATATAAAGGGCACATTTGAGTTGTGCAGCAAGGCTTATAAAGGACCTAGTGGTTATTAGCCTAGCATACACCTATGAACCTATAAACATACATACATGCATACATACAGAACATGAATTTGCATTATATTTCTTTTATAGCATTCATTTGCTCTTCTCAGTTTATACCATTTTAGATTTTTATGAAATCTCATGTTATTTTCTTTTGCGAGTCTGTCTGCTTCTTCTATAATACAAACCAATCAGTTTCAATATAACTTGGTTACGGTAACTTTGCCTTTGAATATTCCACATAGCAAGATGGCCCTTCATTTTGCTTGCCTGCTGGGAATATAAAATGATTGAGTCCTTAAGATTTCAGAGCTTTTTTTGTTTTTTTTTACTGTGAAAATTTAGTTACAGGGGAGAAAACAGCTGAAGCTGAAATTTTTGGAGACTGGTTACCACTGTCTGAGAAAGTGAATGAAGGAACAGTCCCTATAACTAACCTAGACAAAAATGATAGACATATAGACACTCAAGCACATTTTGCAGTAAAACGAAGGTCCTCAATACAGTTTATATAAAAGAAAGAAATAATGCATTCTTGTGAGCTACTGAGAACTATTTACTCATACACTGATGAGAGTCATGTAAAGCATGTAGTACTTGTAAGTTCTATAGGATCATAGGATCATAGGAAGTTACTAGGCTATTGGCCCTGAGGCCCTTATAAGCCCATGTAAAGACAAATCAGCACCCAATGCCCCCATCATTATCTTTGGCCAATATAATAGCATTTTCCCAGAGGAAAAACGTGCATAGACTTGATTGGGTTCATGAATCTAAGTTTATGGATTAGAAGTGGCTGCAGTGTTGGATGAGAATGGAGAATGGAGTAAAAAAAACTAAGGGTAATGCTGCTCAATGCCAGAAGTCTCAATCTCAAGATGCACGCACTCGAGGCCCTTCTCAGTATGGAGAACATCGATGTCTGTGCTGTGACAGAAACCTGGTTCAAGGCTCCTGAGAGCACCCCAGCACTAGCAGGTTTCACCTCATATCATGCGTTCCGGCCCCAAAATCTGGGCAACACCAAGAAAGGAGGGGGGGTGTCCATATTCATAAAGGACACCCACACCTCAAGGTTGGTGGCAACGCACGATGCATCGGAGACCATCCAGGTGCAATTAACCATAGGCAAGACTGCTCTGCAATTTGTAGCATGTTACAGGCCACTCTCTCAAACTCAGGAACCTCACATGGCCTTCCTGAAAACAATGGAGGGGATAATTGTATCTCCAAACACCATCATACTAGGTGACTTCAACTACCCTAATATAGACTGGGAACACTACTCAAGCCCAAACACTCTAGCCCAAAGGTTCCTGGAGTTCATAAACTCAAATGCCATGGAACAACTAGTCACCATCCCCACAAGAGGAGAAAACATACTTGATCTCATCATCACGAACATGGGATCACAATGTTCAACACCGGAAGTATACCCCTCACTGGTGAGATCAGATCATAAACTAATCTCGCTGGAGGTCCTCATCCCGCCCCACCTGAAACAAAAAAGACCACAGTGAAAAACTTCTCAAAAGCCGACTTCACACTTCTAAAAACTAGTGTGGTCTCCTTTAAGGCCCCTGAGCCAGTGGTAAACATTACTCAAACCACTGAATCACTTACAAATGCCTTCTACCAGCACCTACAGGACTGCATGGATCAGGCAATCCCAAACAAAACTAAGACTCTTTGTACCAAAGGCAAGCGTCCAGTCTGGTGGACCCCAGCCATAAACAAGCTCTACAACAAAAGGAGGAAGCTACTACAAGATAGAGCAAAATCCTTGAAAGGTAAGACACCCTTGATCATTATAAGTAAAAAACTAAGAGCTCTCATAAAATCAGCCAAGGCAAATTTTGAGAGAAAAATCGCCAAGGATTCAAAAGACAATCATAAGGCCTTCTTTAGCTATGTTAGAAACCTAGGAGGAAACTCCCAGATATGCTCAGAATTAGTTCAAAATGATGTGAAGATTACTGAACCTACACACATTGCCAACATACTGGCTGACAGGTTCAGTGCAAACTTCTCCCCTCCCCAAAAGGAGAGATATCTATACCAGAGGATTGTAGCCCCCAAACATCTCCAACGCCCAGGTGAGAACTGCTCTCTCCAAAGCAAAACACAGCATCCATGGGACCGGATGGTGTCCCCGGCTGTGTGCTCCATGAACTCAATGAGGAATTAAACCCGCAGTTAGGACAGCTGTTTAATCTTAGCCTCACCTCAGGATACGCACTCCAAGGAGTGGCGCACGGCGACTGTGGTCCCACTTCACAAGGGTGGTGCCTCCACCGACCCTGGAAATTACCGTCCCATTAGCTTGACAAGCCTTATCTGCAAAGCCATGGAGAGGATCATAATGGAACTCATAAATAAAGACATAGGGAACTTGCAGACTTTGGATCCAACCCAGTTTGGCTTTGTCAAAGGCAGATCATGCCTTTTAAACTTGGTTGACTTTTTTGAGACAGTCACCAAGGCCATTGATGAGGGAAAGGCAGTCCATACAGCCTACCTTGACCTGGCAAAGGCCTTCGACACAATACCCAACTCAGGTATCATCAAAAACTCATCAGCTTGAATGTAAACCCATACATCACAAGATGGGTTGCAAACTGGCTAAGTGACAGAACCCACAGGGTCAGAGTTGCTGGAGCCATGTCAGACTCATAGCCTGTCACAAGTGGTGTCCCACAGGGCTCAGTCCTGGGTCCACTCTTGTTCGGCATCTACTTTTCTGAAGTACAAGCAAACACAGGAGGGTCATGGCTGACAAAGTTTGCAGATGACTGCAAACTGGGCGCCATAGTCGAAAACACATCTGACATAGATATCCTTCAGAAGGGCCTCACAGAAATGGATAACTGATGCCAGAGCCATGGCCTAAAGTTAAATGCCAAGAAATGCATAGTCATACCCTTCAGGAAAAACAAGGTTGCCCCTAGCTACCATATAGGTGGCAATCCACTGAGCACAGAAGAAGTCATCAGGGATCTGGGGACCCAGGTTGACAGTAGCCTTTCGTTTGACACTCATGTTGCTAAAGTAGTTAGGAAAACCTTCTACATTGCCCACCTGATCATGAAGGGATTCACATCTAGATCAAGGGAGGTCATCGCCCCCCTGTACTCATCACTCATTAGACCTATGATTGAGTACAATGCCCCATTCGGAATGTATCTGATCAGACACCTGCAGCAGCTGGAAAGGCCCCAAAAGTTCCTCACCAAAAGGATAAAGGGTCTCAAAAATATGTCTTATGCTGCCCGACTGAAAGAACTCCAGCTCTATTCAGTCTCATACCGCTTGCTCAGAGGTGACCTGTGCCTGACATATAAGGCCATGTCAAACCCTGATTTGATGAATATGCTTCACCTCAAAAAATCTAGATCCCTCAGAACCACAAGGGTGGGAGACTTAAACCTTGACACGGTTATTAATAGAACATTCTGGAGGGACAGATTCATCACCCAGAGACTCCCTATGCTGTGGAACAAAATCCCGGTACATGTGAGGCAGAGCACCTCGCTGGCCTTGTTCAAGAGGAATCTTGACCAATGGATGGGGGATTGCAGATATACCCCAGGGATTACTTCAGTGTCACTGCTTGACAGAGGCACAGCAAAATAATAGGCATAGTTTTATTCAAACTAAAGGGGTGGCGAAAGCCAAATAACTATGGGCTAGGCTTATAAATGCCCTTGGGCAGATAGCCTAGTATGAACCTATGAACCTATGAACCTAAGTAGATGCTGGTAAGTCATGTAGTGACCTTAAGTCTTCATATGCTCAGAATGCATTGATTTTCCTGTTCCTGCACTGGCTGAATACAATTTTAGAACATATGAATTTGGTGTGCAATTCCCCAGATTAATTTAGAGAAGAAGCTGATGAGGAAATGTCTGACTGCAGGAAAATAACAGCATTCGTAGAGTTAGAACAAGATCTGAAATTACATTTTTGTTGCTTAATCAAAGTTTGTTTATCTTTTATAATTCACATTCCATCTAACATTGCTTTATGTATTCATTGCAGTGACTTGTTCCCTGGCTTATACTGCCATCTGTGATCTGAAATAGTACTTTGAAAAACAAATCCATACAGTCATTATTTACAGTGACTTATAATATATAGGGTACAGTTCTGTACACTAAGCGTTCTACAATGAATGTAAATGCACAACCTGATACCATTGTAGAACTACATAATATGTACTTAAGCAATGCATAGGGAAATGTGATGCTCTATTACCCTTTTAGAGGCAGTAACTGGCAAAAAAGTTAATTATGATTTTCATGGATGAAAATTGCACTTGTTTTTCTGAATCGTTTATCCATATGCCATTTTTGTTTCTTCACCTCATAAAAACTGCAGCAATTCAGTATAATTTTACTCAAGAAAGGTACGGTTCATATTTCAAAGAAACAACGTTTGCACAGTCTTTTTAATGAATATTTTAGTCTCTTAAACACATTTTTAATACACATTAATGCATCACCATATTTGCATTAGTCTTCACCTGCGTTGAATTCCCTGATTGCCATTTCCCAAAGGAACTCACTTTTGGCATAGTTATTCTGTATGTTCTGACAGTCATTTTGTGAGATTATCTTTTTTCATACTTGTGCAACCATGAAGTTTCTATATGTAGGTTTAGAGGGTGGGAGGTCTTCTACCATTGTGGTAGTGGGGATCTTTCATTTACCTTTTTCTTCATGTTTAGTTCCTGAGTAATCCAAATCAGCAAGACTGTTCATTTTCAAGTTATAACATTACAAGTCATAGCGGAAATGTTATTGTCATCTTTATTCCCTAAGGAATAAGTTTTAATATTGCACAAACAAGCAGATAAAACACGTATTTAGTGCTTTCATCTCCCGAAGGAGACTTCTTCAGAATACATCAAAATACATTGCCTAGACCCTTTTTAAATGTTACAAAACAGCCTCACTAATTGTCCCACCAATCAATGCCCAAACAAGAAAGGTTAATAGTAAACATTTAAAGAGACACAATTATAAAACCTTTTTTTTACTAAAACACATTCTTAGCATATAAAAATATAAGAAAGACAATATATCCATTAAATAACCTTGTTATTTAAGGAACATCACCTTATTTTTTTAAAAAAACTATTTGCTTTCTCTACTAAAAGAGGAATAATAGATACAGCCTCATTTAAACCTGGGGGAACATTGCTGCCAGTTTCAACTGCCATTTCATCTCTTTCTTTTTCAATGCATTTTTCCAATCCCCTCCTAGGGTCCACACTGATTTTATCTAAAATACCAAATGAGAATTTTTTAGAATGACAAATTAAAGTGTGTTTATAGAGGGCAATACTTAATTTCTTGTTTTTTATGTCATTTGTATGTTCATAAATCCGTGATTTTAAAGCTTGCTCCATCTTTCCCACATAGAAATGTGCACAGGAATCACATATTGCTAAATAAATCACACTGCTGATGCAGCAACTGCCCTTTTTAAAAACACAAGACTCTTCAAACAATGATTTAATCTTAACAAAGTCTCTTTCTTGATAAATGGGCATTGACTGCACCTGCCACAGGCAACAGTACCTTGAGTATGATCATCCTGTTTTGTAAATTTGGATTCCAATAATTATTTTTTTTTAAATTAGATGCTGTCTTGGTAACAAACCTAGGGTATCTCCCAACCTTCCCCAAAACCTCTTTATTAGTTATAAAAATATTCCAATTTTGAATAAATGCTTTTTGGATACTGTCAGTAAGGTGGCTAAACTGTAAGACACAAGCTTTATTGTAATTGTTATTAACCAGTACATTAGGTTCATTAACCAAATCTGTCCCCAAAAGTGGCTTGTAGTAAGAAACCCATTTACTGTGTACTTCTTCAATGATTTCCTCTATATATGACCTGGGGTAGCCTCGCACCAAAAACATTTCAAATATAATTTCCAGTTCAACACAAACATCCTCAACATTTTCTACAGAAACAATTTCTACAGGTATCATTCATGTGGAGCTGGGACAACTGCCCAGATCATACTGGACAGTCATATTACCATGGCAATGGCACAGCCTTTGATGTCAGAGGTACCTGCACTAATATGGGATAAACTATAATATGGGGGGATTAAGATAATGGTTAAGGTGTTTACCTTACAGACACAAGGTACAAGGTTTGATTCTCAACTTTGAAAGGTAAGTTGGCTAGGCATAAAATGGCCCATGATTCAGTTAGCCTAGTACTTACCTATGACCCCATACAATTCTCCATCCCCATATACTTGTAACCCTAAAAACCTTGGTTGGATGGAATCTTCATATTTTGTCATGATTATGTTTAGGGCATGCAGGTTTGAATGTATGAGACGTCTGGGCAAGACAGCATGGTCATTCTACATATAACTCAGATGCCACTGTGTGTATGTGTGCATTTTCATGTTCTCCCTTACTAATTCTGAGTCATGTGCTGACTATTGGACATACACTAAGAGGGAGCATGAAAGATGGGGGGGTGCTAACTTGTGAGGGACCATGCAACTACTGATAGGGTTAAGGGGGAGATTCCATACTGTACAGTTCTTCCACATCTAAATAACAGTTGGTCAATATTTTTACAAAAAAATGATCTTTTCACAAATGTCATTTTCTTGAATACTTTGTGAATGTCTCAGATCTTCTTTGTGGTTGCAGTTTTCTGTAGTGTTTGTGCTTGTGTGTGTGTGTGTGTGTGTGTGTGTGTGTGTGTGTGTGTGTGTGTGTGTGTGTGTGTGTGTGTGTGTGTGTGTGTGTGCTTGCGGGCACATGTGCACACATGTATGTGTGTGATAGAAGGAGAGAGAGAGAGAGGAAGTGTCCACCTTGATGGCTGACTATTGCAGGTAGTGTAGCTGTCTTACCTTGAACAAAGCTTTACAGGTGACATTGCTGGATAGCATAAATATTGTTCTATTTTTTCCTGCTCTAGACAGGTCTTTCATCAACCCTTATGCCCTGTTGCATGCACAGTTGACTGTTGTTGCTAGGGTTCTTGGCTCAGCATGTTACACTTTAGATTTTTGGGCCATCACTGCCATTTCTGTGCATATAGCAGTCTAGGTATTTGTTGTTATCCAGTTGGGCATACTGTTGAATAAAAATAGTTACCATTTCTGTTTGGTCTGTGTTGTTTCATCTCTCTAGCACTATCAAGCAGTGTAGCAGCTGTTGTACTTGGTGACCTTGTGCAGTTAGGAACATACAGCAATATTAGGCAAGTGATCACAGGAACCATAAGATGCCTAGCTATATACATCTTTAAGTACCATCTATGACTAGCTATATACATTGTTAAGCACCATCTATGACTAGCTATATACATCTTTAAGTACCATCTATGACTAGCTATATACACCTTTAAGTACCATTTATGACTAGCTCTATATACCTTTAAGTACCATCTATGACTAGCTATATGCATCTTTAAGCACCATCTATGACTAGCTCTATACATCTTTAAGTACCATCTATGACTAGCTATATACATCTTTAAGCACCATCTGTGACTAGCTATATATACCTTTAAGTACCATCTATGACTAACTATATACATCTTTAAGCACCATCTATGAGCACCTAATAGCTTACTTCCCAACATACTTCTCAATCTCTTAGTGTAAGAATTCTGGCCAATGTAAAAATAATGTGTGGGGTAAAAGGCCCGCAATCAGAGATATATGTTAAATATTACTCTTGTAAACTAGAACAACAGGTTTTGAATTAGCATGCATTTTCTGGAGGATATCAAGTCTGAAACTCAAATGTCTGCCATTATTTAGAGATTGCAAACCTCAATGATTTGCCAGAAAACCACAAATTCTATAAGGGAGAGATAAAAAAATATGAAGCAAAAATTCACACTTGAGAGATGCTTCCCAAATCAAGCAAGGCCATATATGATCAGCCTGGTGTAAATGTGTGTCTACAAATCCAATCTAGAATAGCCTTAAAGGCAGACAAAGTAGTAATTTGCTTGTCCTGTACTGGTTACTTACTTGATATTTTTTTCTGCGTGCACACTGTATGAACTACAACCAGATTCACAGTTCATGATAGATGTGTCATGTAAGAATCAAACAATGATGGGAGACCAGAAGCCTGAGACAATACTGAGACTATGATCCATGGCTGCAGAGAGTACAGAAAATGTAGAGACATGACAATTTCATCATGTTCATGTGCTATACAATACTGTAGATTAAATTAGTCAGCATAATGGCAATATCATAATCGCATACTGTGTTCATGCATCTCTCTGCATGTGTGTATGTATGTATGCATGAATATATTTGTATGTATACCATTCTGCAACAGCAGAAGGAACAGCTGGAGGTATCCAAGAACACACAGTTTGTAGATGACAAGTAGAGAGGCCTATGTGGGTACAGCACAAGAGAAAATAACCAGATTGAGTCAACAGTCATAATAGATGTAGATTCTTGCAGGCAAGCTGTTTTATCCACTGCAGAATATTGTGATGACATTTGAGAAACTCTTGTGGCATCCATGCCCTACCATAGTTTCTATAAGAGCTTTAAAAAACAATTTCTACAGGTATCATTCATGTGGAGCTGGGACAACTGCCCAGATCATACTGGACAGTCATATTACCATAGCAATGGCACAGCCTTTGATGTCAGAGGTACCTGCACTAATATGGGATAAACTATAATATGGGGGGGATTAAGATAATGGTTAAGGTGTTTACCTTACAGACACAAGGTACAAGGTTTGATTCTCAACTTTGAAAGGGAAGTTGGCTAGGCATAAAATGGCCCATGATTCAGTTAGCCTAGTACTTACCTATGACCCCATACAATTCTCGATCCCCATATACTTGTAAGCCTAAAAACCTTGGTTGGATGGAATCTTCATATTTTGTCATGATTATGTTTAGGGCATGCAGGTTTGAATGTATGAGACGTCTGGGCAAGACAGCATGGTCATTCTACATATAATTCAGATGCCACTGTGTGTATGTGTGCATTTTCATGTTCTCCTTACTAATTCTGAGTCATGTGCTGACTATTGGACATACACTAAGAGGGAGCATGAAAGATGGGGGGGTGCTAACTTGTGAGGGACCATGCAACTACTGATAGGGTTAAGGGGGAGATTCCATACTGTACAGTTCTTCCACATCTAAATAACAGTTGGTCAATATTTTTACAAAAAAATGATCTTTTCACAAATGTCATCTTCTTGAATACTTTGTGAATGTCTCAGATCTTCTTTGTGGTTGCAGTTTTCTGTAGTGTTTGTGCTTGTGTGTGTGTGTGTGTGTGTGTGCTTGCGGGCACATGTGCACACATGTATGTGTGTGATAGAAGGAGAGAGAGAGAGAGAGGAAGTGTCCACCTTGATGGCTGACTATTGCAGGTAGTGTAGCTGTCTTACCTTGAACAAAGCTTTACAGGTGACATTGCTGGATAGCATAAATAATGTTCTATTTTTTCCTGCTCTAGACAGGTCTTTCATCAACCCTTATGCCCTGTTGCATGCACAGTTGACTGTTGTTGCTAGGGTTCTTGGCTCAGCATGTTACACTTTAGATTTTTGGGCCATCACTGCCATTTCTGTGCATATAGCAGTCTAGGTATTTGTTTTTATCCAGTTGGGCATACTGTTGAATAAAAATAGTTACCATTTCTGTTTGGTCTGTGTTGTTTCATCTCTCTAGCACTATCAAGCAGTGTAGCAGCTGTTGTACTTGGTGACCTTGTGCAGTTAGGAACATACAGCAATATTAGGCAAGTGATCACAGGAACCATAAGATGCCTAGCTATATACATCTTTAAGTACCATCTATGACTAGCTATATACATTGTTAAGCACCATCTATGACTAGCTATATACATCTTTAAGTACCATCTATGACTAGCTATATACACCTTTAAGTACCATTTATGACTAGCTCTATATACCTTTAAGTACCATCTATGACTAGCTATATGCATCTTTAAGCACCATCTATGACTAGCTCTATACATCTTTAAGTACCATCTATGACTAGCTATATACATCTTTAAGCACCATCTGTGACTAGCTATATATACCTTTAAGTACCATCTATGACTAACTATATACATCTTTAAGCACCATCTATGAGCACCTAATAGCGCTTACTTCCCAACATACTTCTCAATCTCTTAGTGTAAGAATTCTGGCCAATGTAAAAAATAATGTGGGGGGGGGTAAAAGGCCCGCAATCAGAGATATATGTTAAATATTACTCTTGTAAACTAGAACAACAGGTTTTGAATTAGCATGCATTTTCTGGAGGATATCAAGTCTGAAACTCAAATGTCTGCCATTATTTAGAGATTGCAAACCTCAATGATTTGCCAGAAAACCACAAATTCTATAAGGGAGAGATAAAAAAATATGAAGCAAAAATTCACACTTGAGAGATGCTTCCCAAATCAAGCAAGGCCATATATGATCAGCCTGGTGTAAATGTGTGTCTACAAATCCAATCTAGAATAGCCTTAAAGGCAGACAAAGTAGTAATTTGCTTGTCCTGTACTGGTTACTTACTTGATATTTTTTTCTGTGTGCACACTGTATGAACTACAACCAGATGCACAGTTCATGATAGATGTGTCATGTAAGAATCAAACAATGATGGGAGACCAGAAGCATGAGACAATACTAAGACTATGATCCATGGCTGCAGAGAGTACAGAAAATGTAGAGACATGACAATTTCATCATGTTCATGTGCTATACAATACTGTAGATTAAATTAGTCAGCATAATGGCAATATCATAATTGCATACTGTGTTCATGCATCTCTCTGCATGTGTGTATGTATGTATGCATGAATATATTTGTATGTATACCATTCTGCAACAGCAGAAGGAACAGCTGGAGGTATCCAAGAACACACAGTTTGTAGATGACAAGTAGAGAGGGCTATGTGGGTACAGCACAAGAGAAAATAACCAGATTGAGTCAACAGTCATAATAGATGTAGATTCTTGCAGGCAAGCTGTTTTATCCACTGCAGAATATTGTGGTGACATTTGAGAAACTCTTGTGGCATCCATGCCCTACCACAGTTTCTATAAGAGCTTTAAAAACAATTTCTACAGGTATCATTCATGTGGAGATGGGACAACTGCCCAGATCATACTGGACAGTCATATTACCATGGCAATGGCACAGCCTTTGATGTCAGAGGTACCTGCACTAATATGGGATAAACTATAATATGGGGGGGATTAAGATAATGGTTAAGGTGTTTACCTTACAGACACAAGGTACAAGGTTTGATTCTCAACTTTGAAAGGGAAGTTGGCTAGGCATAAAATGGCCCATGATTCAGTTAGCCTAGTACTTACCTATGACCCCATACAATTCTCCATCCCCATGTACTAGTAACCCTAAAAACCTTGGTTGGATGGAATCTTCATATTTTGTCATGATTATGTTTAGGGCATGCATGTTTGAATGTATGAGACGTCTGGGCAAGACAGCATGGTCATTCTACATATAACTCAGATGCCACTGTGTGTATGTGTGCATTTTCATGTTCTCCCTTACTAATTCTGAGTCATGTGCTGACTATTGGACATACACTAAGAGGGAGCATGAAAGATGGGGGGGTGCTAACTTGTGAGGGACCATGCAACTACTGATAGGGTTAAGGGGGAGATTCCATACTGTACAGTTCTTCCACATCTAAATAACAGTTGGTCAATATTTTTACAAAAAAATGATCTTTTCACAAATGTCATCTTCTTGAATACTTTGTGAATGTCTCAGATCTTCTTTGTGGTTGCAGTTTTCTGTAGTGTTTGTGCTTGTGTGTGTGTGTGTGTGTGTGTGTGTGTGTGTGTGTGTGTGTGTGTGTGTGTGTGTGTGTGTGTGTGTGTGTGTGTGTGTGTGCTTATGGCACATGTGCACACATGTATGTGTGAGATAGAAGGAGAGAGAGAGAGAGGAAGTGTCCACCTTGATGGCTGACTATTGCAGGTAGTGTAGCTGTCTTACCTTGAACAAAGCTTTACAGGTGACATTGCTGGATAGCATAAATATTGTTCTATTTTTTCCTGCTCTAGACAGGTCTTTCATCAACCCTTATGCCCTGTTGCATGCACAGTTGACTGTTGTTGCTAGGGTTCTTGGCTCAGCATGTTACACTTTAGATTTTGGGCCATCACTGCCATTTCTGTGCATATAGCAGTCTAGGTATTTGTTTTATCCAGTTGGGCATACTGTTGAATAAAAATAGTTACCATTTCTGTTTGGTCTGTGTTGTTTCATCTCTCTAGCACTATCAAGCAGTGTAGCAGCTGTTGTACTTGGTGACCTTGTGCAGTTAGGAACATACAGCAATATTAGGCAAGTGATCACAGGAACCATAAGATGCCTAGCTATATACATCTTTAAATACCATCTATGACTAGCTATATACATTGTTAAGCACCATCTATGACTAGCTATATACATCTTTAAGTACCATCTATGACTAGCTATATACACCTTTAAGTACCATTTATGACTAGCTCTATATACCTTTAAGTACCATCTATGACTAGCTATATGCATCTTTAAGCACCATCTATGACTAGCTCTATACATCTTTAGTACCATCTATGACTAGCTATATACATCTTTAAGCACCATCTGTGACTAGCTATATATACCTTTAAGTACCATCTATGACTAACTATATACATCTTTAAGCACCATCTATGAGCACCTAATAGCTTACTTCCCAACATACTTCTCAATCTCTTAGTGTAAGAATTCTGGCCAATGTAAAAATAATGTGTGTGGGGTAAAAGGCCCGCAATCACAGATATATGTTAAATATTACTCTTGTAAACTAGAACAACAGGTTTTGAATTAGCATGCATTTTCTGGAGGATATCAAGTCTGAAACTCAAATGTCTGCCATTATTTAGAGATTGCAAACCTCAATGATTTGCCAGAAAAACACAAATTCTATAAGGGAGAGATAAAAAAATATGAAGCAAAAATTCACACTTGAGAGATGCTTCCCAAATCAAGCAAGGCCATATATGATCAGCCTGGTGTAAATGTGTGTCTACAAATCCAATCTAGAATAGCCTTAAAGGCAGACAAAGTAGTAATTTGCTTGTCCTGTACTGGTTACTTACTTGATATTTTTTCAAGGCACACTGTATGAACTACAACCAGATGCACAGTTCATGATAGATGTGTCATGTAAGAATCAAACAATGATGGGAGACCAGAAGCCTGAGACAATACTGAGACTATGATCCATGGCTACAGAGAGTACAGAAAATGTAGAGACATGACAATTTCATCATGTTCATGTGCTATACAATACTGTAGATTAAATTAGTCAGCATAATGGCAATATCATAATTGCATACTGTGTTCATGCATCTCTGCATGTGTGTATGTATGTATGCATGAATATATTTGTATGTATACCATTCTGCAACAGCAGAAGGAACAGCTGGAGGTATCCAAGAACACACAGTTTGTAGATGACAAGTAGAGAGGGCTATGTGGGTACAGCACAAGAGAAAATAACCAGATTGAGTCAACAGTCATAATAGATGTAGATTCTTGCAGGCAAGCTGTTTTATCCACTGCAGAATATTGTGGTGACATTTGAGAAACTCTTGTGGCATCCATGCCCTACCATAGTTTCTATAAGAGCTTTAAAACAATTTCTACAGGTATCATTCATGTGGAGCTGGGACAACTGCCCAGATCATACTGGACAGTCATATTACCATGGCAATGGCACAGCCTTTGATGTCAGAGGTACCTGCACTAATATGGGATAAACTATAATATGGGGGGATTAAGATAATGGTTAAGGTGTTTACCTTACAGACACAAGGTACAAGGTTTGATTCTCAACTTTGAAAGGGAAGTTGGCTAGGCATAAAATGGCCCATGATTCAGTTAGCCTAGTACTTACCTATGACCCCATATAATTCTCCATCCCCATATACTTGTAACCCTAAAACCTTGGTTGGATGGAATCTTCATATTTTGTCATGATTATGTTTAGGGCATGCAGGTTTGAATGTATGAGACGTCTGGGCAAGACAGCATGGTCATTCTACATATAACTCAGATGCCACTGTGTGTATGTGTGCATTTTCATGTTCTCCTTACTAATTCTGAGTCATGTGCTGACTATTGGACATACACTAAGAGGGAGCATGAAAGATGGGGTGCTAACTTGTGAGGGACCATGCAACTACTGATAGGGTTAAGGGGGAGATTCCATACTGTACAGTTCTTCCACATCTAAATAACAGTTGGTCAATATTTTTACAAAAAAATGATCTTTTCACAAATGTCATTTTCTTGAATACTTTGTGAATGTCTCAGATCTTCTTTGTGGTTGCAGTTTTCTGTAGTGTTTGTGCTGTGTGTGTGTGTGTGTGTGTGTGTGTGTGTGTGTGTGTGTGTGTGTGTGTGTGTGTGTGTGTGTGTGTGTGTGTGTGTGTGTGTGTATGGACATGTGCACACATGTATGTGTGTGATAGAAGGAGAGAGAGAGAGGAAGTGTCCACCTTGATGGCTGACTATTGCAGGTAGTGTAGCTGTCTTACCTTGAACAAAGCTTTACAGGTGACATTGCTGGATAGCATAAATATTGTTCTATTTTTCCTGCTCTAGACAGGTCTTTCATCAACCCTTATGCCCTGTTGCATGCACAGTTGACTGTTGTTGCTAGGGTTCTTGGCTCAGCATGTTACACTTTAGATTTTGGGCCATCACTGCCATTTCTGTGCATATAGCAGTCTAGGTATTTGTTGTTATCCAGTTGGGCATACTGTTGAATAAAATAGTTACCATTTCTGTTTGGTCTGTGTTGTTTCATCTCTCTAGCACTATCAAGCAGTGTAGCAGCTGTTGTACTTGGTGACCTTGTGCAGTTAGGAACATACAGCAATATTAGGCAAGTGATCACAGGAACCATAAGATGCCTAGCTATATACATCTTTAAGTACCATCTATGACTAGCTATATACATTGTTAAGCACCATCTATGACTAGCTATATACATCTTTAAGTACCATCTATGACTAGCTATATACACCTTTAAGTACCATTTATGACTAGCTCTATATACCTTTAAGTACCATCTATGACTAGCTATATGCATCTTTAAGCACCATCTATGACTAGCTCTATACATTTTAAGTACCATCTATGACTAGCTATATACATCTTTAAGCACCATCTGTGACTAGCTATATATACCTTTAAGTACCATCTATGACTAACTATATACATCTTTAAGCACCATCTATGAGCACCTAATAGCTTACTTCCCAACATACTTCTCAATCTCTTAGTGTAAGAATTCTGGCCAATGTAAAAATAATGTGTGGGGGGTAAAAGGCCCGCAATCAGAGATATATGTTAAATATTACTCTTGTAAACTAGAACAACAGGTTTTGAATTAGCATGCATTTTCTGGAGGATATCAAGTCTGAAACTCAAATGTCTGCCATTATTTAGAGATTGCAAACCTCAATGATTTGCCAGAAAACCACAAATTCTATAAGGGAGAGATAAAAAAATATGAAGCAAAAATTCACACTTGAGAGATGCTTCCCAAATCAAGCAAGGCTATATATGATCAGCCTGGTGTAAATGTGTGTCTACAAATCCAATCTAGAATAGCCTTAAAGGCAGACAAAGTAGTAATTTGCTTGTCCTGTACTGGTTACTTACTTGATATTTTTTTCTGCGTGCACACTGTATGAACTACAACCAGATGCACAGTTCATGATAGATGTGTCATGTAAGAATCAAACAATGATGGGAGACCAGAAGCCTGAGACAATACTGAGACTATGATCCATGGCTGCAGAGAGTTCAGAAAATGTAGAGACATGACAATTTCATCATGTTCATGTGCTATACAATACTGTAGATTAAATTAGTCAGCATAATGGCAATATCATAATTGCATACTGTGTTCATGCATCTCTCTGCATGTGTGTATGTATGTATGCATGAATATATTTGTATGTATACCATTCTGCAACAGCAGAAGGAACAGCTGGAGGTATCCAAGAACACACAGTTTGTAGATGACAAGTAGAGAGGGCTATGTGGGTACAGCACAAGAGAAAATAACCAGATTGAGTCAACAGTCATAATAGATGTAGATTCTTGCAGGCAAGCTGTTTTATCCACTGCAGAATATTGTGGTGACATTTGAGAAACTCTTGTGGCATCCATGCCCTACCATAGTTTCTATAAGAGCTTTAAAAAACAATTTCTACAGGTATCATTCATGTGGAGCTGGGACAACTGCCCAGATCATACTGGACAATCATATTACCATGGCAATGGCACAGCCTTTGATGTCAGAGGTACCTGCACTAATATGGGATAAACTATAATATGGGGGGGATTAAGATAATGGTTAAGGTGTTTACCTTACAGACACAAGGTACAAGGTTTGATTCTCAACTTTGAAAGGGAAGTTGGCTAGGCATAAAATGGCCCATGATTCAGTTAGCCTAGTACTTACCTATGACCCCATACAATTCTCCATCCCCATATACTTGTAACCCTAAAAACCTTGGTTGGATGGAATCTTCATATTTTGTCATGATTATGTTTAGGGCATGCATGTTTGAATGTATGAGACGTCTGGGCAAGACAGCATGGTCATTCTACATATAACTCAGATGCCACTGTGTGTATGTGTGCATTTTCATGTTCTCCCTTACTAATTCTGAGTCATGTGCTGACTATTGGACATACACTAAGAGGGAGCATGAAAGATGGGGGGGTGCTAACTTGTGAGGGACCATGCAACTACTGATAGGGTTAAGGGGGAGATTCCATACTGTACAGTTCTTCCACATCTAAATAACAGTTGGTCAATATTTTTACAAAAAAATGATCTTTTCACAAATGTCATCTTCTTGAATACTTTGTGAATGTCTCAGATCTTCTTTGTGGTTGCAGTTTTCTGTAGTGTTTGTGCTTGTGTGTGTGTGTGTGTGTGTGTGTGTGTGTGTGTGTGTGTGTGTGTGTGTGTGTGTGTGTGTGTGTGTGTGTGTGTGTGTGTGTGTGTCTGTGTGTGTGCTTGCGGGCACATGTGCACACATGTATGTGGAGATAGAAGGAGAGAGAGAGAGGAAGTGTCCACCTTGATGGCTGACTATTGCAGGTAGTGTAGCTGTCTTACCTTGAACAAAGCTTTACAGGTGACATTGCTGGATAGCATAAATATTGTTCTATTTTTTTCCTGCTCTAGACAGGTCTTTCATCAACCCTTATGCCCTGTTGCATGCACAGTTGACTGTTGTTGCTAGGGTTCTTGGCTCAGCATGTTACACTTTAGATTTTTGGGCCATCACTGCCATTTCTGTGCATATAGCAGTCTAGGTATTTGTTGTTATCCAGTTGGGCATACTGTTGAATAAAAATAGTTACCATTTCTGTTTGGTCTGTGTTGTTTCATCTCTCTAGCACTATCAAGCAGTGTAGCAGCTGTTGTACTTGGTGACCTTGTGCAGTTAGGAACATACAGCAATATTAGGCAAGTGATCACAGGAACCATAAGATGCCTAGCTATATACATCTTTAAGTACCATCTATGACTAGCTATATACATTGTTAAGCACCATCTATGACTAGCTATATACATCTTTAAGTACCATCTATGACTAGCTATATACACCTTTAAGTACCATTTATGACTAGCTCTATATACCTTTAAGTACCATCTATGACTAGCTATATGCATCTTTAAGCACCATCTATGACTAGCTCTATACATCTTTAAGTACCATCTATGACTAGCTATATACATCTTTAAGCACCATCTGTGACTAGCTATATATACCTTTAAGTACCATCTATGACTAACTATATACATCTTTAAGCACCATCTATGAGCACCTAATAGCGCTTACTTCCCAACATACTTCTCAATCTCTTAGTGTAGGAATTCTGGCCAATGTAAAAAATAATGTGTGGGGGTAAAGGCCCGCAATCAGAGATATATGTTAAATATTACTCTTGTAAACTAGAACAACAGGTTTTGAATTAGCATGCATTTTCTGGAGGATATCAAGTCTGAAACTCAAATGTCTGCCATTATTTAGAGATTGCAAACCTCAATGATTTGCCAGAAAACCACAAATTCTATAAGGGAGAGATAAAAAAATATGAAGCAAAAATTCACACTTGAGAGATGCTTCCCAAATCAAGCAAGGCCATATATGATCAGCCTGGTGTAAATGTGTGTCTACAAATCCAATCTAGAATAGCCTTAAAGGCAGACAAAGTAGTAATTTGCTTGTCCTGTACTGGTTACTTACTTGATATTTTTTCTGCGGCACACTGTATGAACTACAACCAGATGCACAGTTCATGATAGATGTGTCATGTAAGAATCAAACAATGATGGGAGACCAGAAGCCTGAGACAATACTGAGACTATGATCCATGGCTGCAGAGAGTACAGAAAATGTAGAGACATGACAATTTCATCATGTTCATGTGCTATACAATACTGTAGATTAAATTAGTCAGCATAATGGCAATATCATAATTGCATACTGTGTTCATGCATCTCTCTGCATGTGTGTATGTATGTATACATGAATATATTTGTATGTATACCATTCTGCAACAGCAGAAGGAACAGCTGGAGGTATCGAAGAACACACAGTTTGTAGATGACAAGTAGAGAGGGCTATGTGGGTACAGCACAAGAGAAAATAACCAGATTGAGTCAACAGTCATAATAGATGTAGATTCTTGCAGGCAAGCTGTTTTATCCACTGCAGAATATTGTGGTGACATTTGAGAAACTCTTGTGGCATCCATGCCCTACCATAGTTTCTATAAGAGCTTTAAAAACAATTTCTACAGGTATCATTCATGTGGAGTTGGGACAACTGCCCAGATCATACTGGACAGTCATATTACGATGGCAATGGCACAGCCTTTGATGTCAGAGGTACCTGCACTAATATGGGATAAACTATAATATGGGGGGGATTAAGATAATGGTTAAGGTGTTTACCTTACAGACACAAGGTACAAGGTTTGATTCTCAACTTTGAAAGGGAAGTTGGCTAGGCATAAAATGGCCCATGATTCAGTTAGCCTAGTACTTACCTATGACCCCATACAATTCTCCATCCCCATATACTTGTAACCCTAAAAACCTTGGTTGGATGGAATCTTCATATTTTGTCATGATTATGTTTAGGGCATGCAGGTTTGAATGTATGAGACGTCTGGGCAAGACAGCATGGTCATTCTACATATAACTCAGATGCCACTGTGTGTATGTGTGCATTTTCATGTTCTCCCTTACTAATTCTGAGTCATGTGCTGACTATTGGACATACACTAAGAGGGAGCATGAAAGATGGGGGGGTGCTAACTTGTGAGGGACCATGCAACTACTGATAGGGTTAAGGGGGAGATTCCATACTGTACAGTTCTTCCACATCTAAATAACAGTTGGTCAATATTTTTACAAAAAAATGATCTTTTCACAAATGTCATTTTCTTGAATACTTTGTGAATGTCTCAGATCTTCTTTGTGGTTGCAGTTTTCTGTAGTGTTTGTGCTTGTGTGTGTGTGTGTGTGTGTGTGTGTGTGTGTGTGTGTGTGTGTGTGTGTGTGTGTGTGTCTGTGTGTGTGTCTGTGTGTGCTTGGACACATGTGCACACATGTATGTGTGTGATAGAAGGAGAGAGAGAGAGAGGAAGTGTCCACCTTGATGGCTGACTATTGCAGGTAGTGTAGCTGTCTTACCTTGAACAAAGCTTTACAGGTGACATTGCTGGATAGCATAAATATTGTTCTATTTTTTCCTGCTCTAGACAGGTCTTTCATCAACCCTTATGCCCTGTTGCATGCACAGTTGACTGTTGTTGCTAGGGTTCTTGGCTCAGCATGTTACACTTTAGATTTTGGGCCATCACTGCCATTTCTGTGCATATAGCAGTCTAGGTATTTGTTGTTATCCAGTTGGGCATACTGTTGAATAAAAATAGTTACCATTTCTGTTTGGTCTGTGTTGTTTCATCTCTCTAGCACTATCAAGCAGTGTAGCAGCTGTTGTACTTGGTGACCTTGTGCAGTTAGGAACATACAGCAATATTAGGCAAGTGATCACAGGAACCATAAGATGCCTAGCTATATACATCTTTAAGTACCATCTATGACTAGCTATATACATTGTTAAGCACCATCTATGACTAGCTATATACATCTTTAAGTACCATCTATGACTAGCTATATACACCTTTAAGTACCATTTATGACTAGCTCTATATACCTTTAAGTACCATCTATGACTAGCTATATGCATCTTTAAGCACCATCTATGACTAGCTCTATACATTTTAAGTACCATCTATGACTAGCTATATACATCTTTAAGCACCATCTGTGACTAGCTATATATACCTTTAAGTACCATCTATGACTAACTATATACATCTTTAAGCACCATCTATGAGCACCTAATAGCGCTTACTTCCCAACATACTTCTCAATCTCTTAGTGTAAGAATTCTGGCCAATGTAAAAAATAATGTGTGGGGGTAAAAGGCCATAATCAGAGATATATGTTAAATATTACTCTTGTAAACTAGAACAACAGGTTTTGAATTAGCATGCATTTTCTGGAGGATATCAAGTCTGAAACTCAAATGTCTGCCATTATTTAGAGATTGCAAACCTCAATGATTTGCCAGAAAACCACAAATTCTATAAGGGAGAGATAAAAAAATATGAAGCAAAAATTCACACTTGAGAGATGCTTCCCAAATCAAGCAAGGCCATATATGATCAGCCTGGTGTAAATGTGTGTCTACAAATCCAATCTAGAATAGCCTTAAAGGCAGACAAAGTAGTAATTTGCTTGTCCTGTACTGGTTACTTACTTGATATTTTTTCATGCACACTGTATGAACTACAACCAGATGCACAGTTCATGATAGATGTGTCATGTAAGAATCAAACAATGATGGGAGACCAGAAGCCTGAGACAATACTGAGACTATGATCCATGGCTGCAGAGAGTACAGAAAATGTAGAGACATGACAATTTCATCATGTTCATGTGCTATACAATACTGTAGATTAAATTAGTCAGCATAATGGCAATATCATAATTGCATACTGTGTTCATGCATCTCTGCATGTGTGTATGTATGTATGCATAAATATATTTGTATGTATACCATTCTGCAACAGCAGAAGGAACAGCTGGAGGTATCCAAGAACACACAGTTTGTAGATGACAAGTAGAGAGGGCTATGTGGGTACAGCACAAGAGAAAATAACCAGATTGAGTCAACAGTCATAATAGATGTAGATTCTTGCAGGCAAGCTGTTTTATCCACTGCAGAATATTGTGGTGACATTTGAGAAACTCTTGTGGCATCCATGCCCTACCACAGTTTCTATAAGAGCTTTAAAAACAATTTCTACAGGTATCATTCATGTGGAGATGGGACAACTGCCCAGATCATACTGGACAGTCATATTACCATGGCAATGGCACAGCCTTTGATGTCAGAGGTACCTGCACTAATATGGGATAAACTATAATATGGGGGATTAAGATAATGGTTAAGGTGTTTACCTTACAGACACAAGGTACAAGGTTTGATTCTCAACTTTGAAAGGGAAGTTGGCTAGGCATAAAATGGCCCATGATTCAGTTAGCCTAGTACTTACCTATGACCCCATACAATTCTCCATCCCCATATACTTGTAACCCTAAAAACCTTGGTTGGATGGAATCTTCATATTTTGTCATGATTATGTTTAGGGCATGCAGGTTTGAATGTATGAGACGTCTGGGCAAGACAGCATGGTCATTCTACATATAACTCAGATGCCACTGTGTGTATGTGTGCATTTTCATGTTCTCCCTTACTAATTCTGAGTCATGTGCTGACTATTGGACATACACTAAGAGGGAGCATGAAAGATGGGGGGGTGCTAACTTGTGAGGGACCATGCAACTACTGATAGGGTTAAGGGGGAGATTCCATACTGTACAGTTCTTCCACATCTAAATAACAGTTGGTCAATATTTTTA
Source organism: Protopterus annectens (assembly GCF_019279795.1). Lineage (NCBI taxonomy): Eukaryota > Metazoa > Chordata > Ceratodontiformes > Protopteridae > Protopterus > Protopterus annectens. Next base: position 570,248,011 of record NC_056741.1, on the reverse strand, counting down.
CAAAAAAATGATCTTTTCACAAATGTCATCTTCTTGAATACTTTGTGAATGTCTCAGATCTTCTTTGTGGTTGCAGTTTTCTGTAGTGTTTGTGCTTGTGTGTGTGTGTGTGTGTGTGTGTGTGTGTGTGTGTGTGTGTGTGTGTGTGTGTGTGTGTGTGTGTGTGTGTGTGTGTGTGTGTCTGTGTGTGTGCTTGCGGGCACATGTGCACACATGTATGTGTGTGATAGAAGGAGAGAGAGGAAGTGTCCACCTTGATGGCTGACTATTGCAGGTAGTGTAGCTGTCTTACCTTGAACAAAGCTTTACAGGTGACATTGCTGGATAGCATAAATATTGTTCTATTTTTTCTTGCTCTAGACAGGTCTTTCATCAACCCTTATGCCCTGTTGCATGCACAGTTGACTGTTGTTGCTAGGGTTCTTGGCTCAGCATGTTACACTTTAGATTTTTGGGCCATCACTGCCATTTCTGTGCATATAGCAGTCTAGGTATTTGTTGTTATCCAGTTGGGCATACTGTTGAATAAAAATAGTTACCATTTCTGTTTGGTCTGTGTTGTTTCATCTCTCTAGCACTATCAAGCAGTGTAGCAGCTGTTGTACTTGGTGACCTTGTGCAGTTAGGAACATACAGCAATATTAGGCAAGTGATCACAGGAACCATAAGATGCCTAGCTATATACATCTTTAAGTACCATCTATGACTAGCTATATACATTGTTAAGCACCATCTATGACTAGCTATATACATCTTTAAGTACCATCTATGACTAGCTATATACACCTTTAAGTACCATTTATGACTAGCTCTATATACCTTTAAGTACCATCTATGACTAGCTATATGCATCTTTAAGCACCATCTATGACTAGCTCTATACATCTTTAAGTACCATCTATGACTAGCTATATACATCTTTAAGCACCATCTGTGACTAGCTATATATACCTTTAAGTACCATCTATGACTAACTATATACATCTTTAAGCACCATCTATGAGCACCTAATAGCGCTTACTTCCCAACATACTTCTCAATCTCTTAGTGTAAGAATTCTGGCCAATGTAAAAAATAATGTGTGTGTGGGGGTAAAGGCCCAATCAGAGATATATGTTAAATATTACTCTTGTAAACTAGAACAACAGGTTTTGAATTAGCATGCATTTTCTGGAGGATATCAAGTCTGAAACTCAAATGTCTGCCATTATTTAGAGATTGCAAACCTCAATGATTTGCCAGAAAACCACACATTCTATAAGGGAGAGATAAAAAAATATGAAGCAAAAATTCACACTTGAGAGATGCTTCCCAAATCAAGCAAGGCCATATATGATCAGCCTGGTGTAAATGTGTGTCTACAAATCCAATCTAGAATAGCCTTAAAGGCAGACAAAGTAGTAATTTGCTTGTCCTGTACTGGTTACTTACTTGATATTTTTTTCTGCGTGCACACTGTATGAACTACAACCAGATGCACAGTTCATGATAGATGTGTCATGTAAGAATCAAACAATGATGGGAGACCAGAAGCCTGAGACAATACTGAGACTATGATCCATGGCTGCAGAGAGTACAGAAAATGTAGAGACATGACAATTTCATAATGTTCATGTGCTATACAATACTGTAGATTAAATTAGTCAGCATAATGGCAATATCATAATCGCATACTGTGTTCATGCATCTCTCTGCATGTGTGTATGTATGTATGCATGAATATATTTGTATGTATACCATTCTGCAACAGCAGAAGGAACAGCTGGAGGTATCCAAGAACACACAGTTTGTAGATGACAAGTAGAGTGGGCTATGTGGGTACAGCACAAGAGAAAATAACCAGATTGAGTCAACAGTCATAATAGATGTAGATTCTTGCAGGCAAGCTGTTTTATCCACTGCAGAATATTGTGGTGACATTTGAGAAACTCTTGTGGCATCCATGCCCTACCATAGTTTCTATAAGAGCTTTAAAAAACAATTTCTACAGGTATCATTCATGTGGAGCTGGGACAACTGCCCAGATCATACTGGACAGTCATATTACCATGGCAATGGCACAGCCTTTGATGTCAGAGGTACCTGCACTAATATGGGATAAACTATAATATGGGGATTAAGATAATGGTTAAGGTGTTGACCTTACAGACACAAGGTACAAGGTTTGATTCTCAACTTTGAAAGGGAAGTTGGCTAGGAATAAAATGGCCCATGATTCAGTTAGCCTAGTACTTACCTATGACCCCATACAATTCTCCATCCCCATATACTTGTAACCCTAAAAACCTTGGTTGGATGGAATCTTCATATTTTGTCATGATTATGTTTAGGGCATGCAGGTTTGAATGTATGAGACGTCTGGGCAAGACAGCATGGTCATTCTACATATAACTCAGATGCCACTGTGTGTATGTGTGCATTTTCATGTTCTCCCTTACTAATTCTGAGTCATGTGCTGACTATTGGACATACACTAAGAGGGAGCATGAAAGATGTGTGGGTGCTAACTTGTGAGGGACCATGCAACTACTGATAGGGTTAAGGGGGAGATTCCATACTGTACAGTTCTTCCACATCTAAATAACAGTTGGTCAATATTTTTACAAAAAAATGATCTTTTCACAAATGTCATCTTCTTGAATACTTTGTGAATGTCTCAGATCTTCTTTGTGGTTGCAGTTTTCTGTAGTGTTTGTGCTTGTGTGTGTGTGTGTGTGTGTGTGTGTGTGTGTGTGTGTGTGTGTGTGTGTGTGTGTGTGTGTGTGTGTGTGTGTGTGTGTGTGTGTGCGGGCACATGTGCACACATGTATGTGTGTGATAGAAGGAGAGAGAGAGAGAGGAAGTGTCCACCTTGATGGCTGACTATTGCAGGTAGTGTAGCTGTCTTACCTTGAACAAAGCTTTACAGGTGACATTGCTGGATAGCATAAATATTGTTCTATTTTTTCCTGCTCTAGACAGGTCTTTCATCAACCCTTATGCCCTGTTGCATGCACAGTTGACTGTTGTTGCTAGGGTTCTTGGCTCAGCATGTTACACTTTAGATTTTTGGGCCATCACTGCCATTTCTGTGCATATAGCAGTCTAGGTATTTGTTTTTATCCAGTTGGGCATACTGTTGAATAAAAATAGTTACCATTTCTGTTTGGTCAGTGTTGTTTCATCTCTCTAGCACTATCAAGCAGTGTAGCAGCTGTTGTACTTGGTGACCTTGTGCAGTTAGGAACATACAGCAATATTAGGCAAGTGATCACAGGAACCATAAGATGCCTAGCTATATACATCTTTAAGTACCATCTATGACTAGCTATATACATTGTTAAGCACCATCTATGACTAGCTATATATACCTTTAAGTACCATCTATGACTAACTATATACATCTTTAAGCACCATCTATGAGCACCTAATAGCGCTTACTTCCCAACATACTTCTCAATCTCTTAGTGTAAGAATTCTGGCCAATGTAAAAAATAATGTGTGTGGGGGGGGGTTTAAAGGCCCGCAATCAGAGATATATGTTAAATATTACTCTTGTAAACTAGAACAACAGGTTTTGAATTAGCATGCATTTTCTGGAGGATATCAAGTCTGAAACTCAAATGTCTGCCATTATTTAGAGATTGCAAACCTCAATGATTTGCCAGAAAACCACAAATTCTATAAGGGAGAGATAAAAAAATATGAAGCAAAAATTCACACTTGAGAGATGCTTCCCAAATCAAGCAAGGCCATATATGATCAGCCTGGTGTAAATGTGTGTCTACAAATCCAATCTAGAATAGCCTTAAAGGCAGACAAAGTAGTAATTTGCTTGTCCTGTACTGGTTACTTACTTGATATTTTTTCTGCGTGCACACTGTATGAACTACAACCAGATGCACAGTTCATGATAGATGTGTCATGTAAGAATCAAACAATGATGGGAGACCAGAAGCCTGAGACAATACTGAGACTATGATCCATGGCTGCAGAGAGTTCAGAAAATGTAGAGACATGACAATTTCATCATGTTCATGTGCTATACAATACTGTAGATTAAATTAGTCAGCATAATGGCAATATCATAATTGCATACTGTGTTCATGCATCTCTGCATGTGTGTATGTATGTATGCATGAATATATTTGTATGTATACCATTCTGCAACAGCAGAAGGAACAGCTGGAGGTATCCAAGAACACACAGTTTGTAGATGACAAGTAGAGAGGGCTATGTGGGTACAGCACAAGAGAAAATAACCAGATTGAGTCAACAGTCATAATAGATGTAGATTCTTGCAGGCAAGCTGTTTTATCCACTGCAGAATATTGTGGTGACATTTGAGAAACTCTTGTGGCATCCATGCCCTACCATAGTTTCTATAAGAGCTTTAAAAACAATTTCTACAGGTATCATTTATGTGGAGTTGGGACAACTGCCCAGATCATACTGGACAGTCATATTACCATGGCAATGGCACAGCCTTTGATGTCAGAGGTACCTGCACTAATATGGGATAAACTATAATATGGGCGCGATTAGGAGAATGGTTAAGGTGTTTACCTTACAGACACAAGGTGCAAGGTTTGATTCTCAACTTTGAAAGGGAAGTTGGCTAGGCATAAAATGGCCCATGATTCAGTTAGCCTAGTACTTACCTATGACCCCATACAATTCTCCATCCCAATATACTTGTAACCCTAAAACCTTGGTTGGATGGAATCTTCATATTTTGTCATGATTATGTTTAGGGCATGCAGGTTTGAATGTATGAGACGTCTGGGCAAGACAGCATGGTCATTCTACATATAACTCAGATGCCACTGTGTGTATGTGTGCATTTTCATGTTCTCCCTTACTAATTCTGAGTCATGTGCTGACTATTGGACATACACTAAGAGGGAGCATGAAAGATGGGGGGGTGCTAACTTGTGAGGGACCATGCAACTACTGATAGGGTTAAGGGGGAGATTCCATACTGTACAGTTCTTCCACATCTAAATAACAGTTGGTCAATATTTTTACAAAAAAATGATCTTTTCACAAATGTCATCTTCTTGAATACTTTGTGAATGTCTCAGATCTTCTTTGTGGTTGCAGTTTTCTGTAGTGTTTGTGCTTGTGTGTGTGTGTGTGTGTGTGTGTGTGTGTGTGTGTGTGTGTGTGTGTGTGTGTGTGTGTGTGTCTGTGTGTGTGCTTGCGGGCACATGTGCACACATGTATGTGTGTGATAGAAGGAGAGAGAGAGAGAGGAAGTGTCCACCTTGATGGCTGACTGTTGCAGGTAGTGTAGCTGTCTTACCTTGAACAAAGCTTTACAGGTGACATTGCTGGATAGCATAAATATTGTTCTATTTTTTCCTGCTCTAGACAGGTCTTTCATCAACCCTTATGCCCTGTTGCATGCACAGTTGACTGTTGTTGCTAGTGTTCTTGGCTCAGCATGTTACACTTTAGATTTGTGGGCCATCACTGCCATTTCTGTGCATATAGCAGTCTAGGTATTTGTTTTTATCCAGTTGGGCATACTGTTGAATAAAAATAGTTACCATTTCTGTTTGGTCTGTGTTGTTTCATCTCTCTAGCACTATCAAGCAGTGTAGCAGCTGTTGTACTTGGTGACCTTGTGCAGTTAGGAACATACAGCAATATTAGGCAAGTGATCACAGGAACCATAAGATGCCTAGCTATATACATCTTTAAGTACCATCTATGACTAGCTATATACATTGTTAAGCACCATCTATGACTAGCTATATACATCTTTAAGTACCATCTATGACTAGCTATGTACACCTTTAAGTACCATTTATGACTAGCTCTATATACCTTTAAGTACCATCTATGACTAGCTATATGCATCTTTAAGCACCATCTATGACTAGCTCTATACATCTTTAAGTACCATCTATGACTAGCTATATACATCTTTAAGCACCATCTGTGACTAGCTATATATACCTTTAAGTACCATCTATGACTAACTATATACATCTTTAAGCACCATCTATGAGCACCTAATAGCGCTTACTTCCCAACATACTTCTCAATCTCTTAGTGTAAGAATTCTGGCCAATGTAAAAAATAATGTGGGGGTAAAAGGCCCGCAATCAGAGATATATGTTAAATATTACTCTTGTAAACTAGAACAGCAGGTTTTGAATTAGCATGCATTTTCTGGAGGATATCAAGTCTGAAACACAAATGTCTGCCATTATTTAGAGATTGCAAACCTCAATGATTTGCCAGAAAACCACAAATTCTATAAGGGAGAGATAAAAAAATATGAAGCAAAAATTCACACTTGAGAGATGCTTCCCAAATCAAGCAAGGCCATATATGATCAGCCTGGTGTAAATGTGTGTCTACAAATCCAATCTAGAATAGCCTTAAAGGCAGACAAAGTAGTAATTTGCTTGTCCTGTACTGGTTACTTTCTTGATATTTTTTTCTGCGTGCACACTGTATGAACTACAACCAGATGCACAGTTCATGATAGATGTGTCATGTAAGAATCAAACAATGATGGGAGACCAGAAGCCTGAGACAATACTGAGACTATGATCCATGGCTGCAGAGAGTTCAGAAAATGTAGAGACATGACAATTTCATCATGTTCATGTGCTATACAATACTGTAGATTAAATTAGTCAGCATAATGGCAATATCATAATTGCATACTGTGTTCATGCATCTCTCTGCATGTGTGTATGTATGTATGCATGAATATATTTGTATGTAACCATTCTGCAACAGCAGAAGGAACAGCTGGAGGTATCCAAGAACACACAGTTTGTAGATGACAAGTAGAGAGGGCTATGTGGGTACAGCACAAGAGAAAATAACCAGATTGAGTCAACAGTCATAATAGATGTAGATTCTTGCAGGCAAGCTGTTTTATCCACTGCAGAATATTGTGGTGACATTTGAGAAACTCTTGTGGCATCCTTGCCCTACCATAGTTTCTATAAGAGCTTTAAAAAACAATTTCTACAGGTATCATTCATGTGGAGCTGGGACAACTGCCCAGATCATACTGGACAGTCATATTACCATGGCAATGGCACAGCCTTTGATGTCAGAGGTACCTGCACTAATATGGGATAAACTATAATATGGGGGATTAAGATAATGGTTAAGGTGTTTACCTTACAGACACAAGGTACAAGGTTTGATTCTCAACTTTGAAAGGGAAGTTGGCTAGGCATAAAATGGCCCATGATTCAGTTAGCCTAGTACTTACCTATGACCCCATACAATTCTCCATCCCCATATACTTGTAACCCTAAAAACCTTGGTTGGATGGAATCTTCATATTTTGTCATGATTATGTTTAGGGCATGCAGGTTTGAATGTATGAGACGTCTGGGCAAGACAGCATGGTCATTCTACATATAACTCAGATGCCACTGTGTGTATGTGTGCATTTTCATGTTCTCCTTACTAATTCTGAGTCATGTGTTGACTATTGGACATACACTAAGAGGAGCATGAAAGATGGGGGTGCTAACTTGTGAGGAACCAAGCAACTACTGATAGGGTTAAGGGGGAGATTCCATACTGTACAGTTCTTCCACATCTAAATAACAGTTGGTCAATATTTTTACAAAAAAATGATCTTTTCACAAATGTCATCTTCTTGAATACTTTGTGAATGTCTCAGATCTTCTTTGTGGTTGCAGTTTTCTGTAGTGTTTGTGCTTGTGTGTGTGTGTGTGTGTGTGTGTGTGTGTGTGTGTGTGTGTGTGTGTGTGTGTGTGTGTGTGTGTGTGTGTGTATGTGTGTGTGTGTGTGTGTGTGTGTGTGTGTGTGTGTGTGTGTGTGTCTGTGTGTGTGCTTGCGGACACATGTGCACACATGTATGTGTGTGATAGAAGGAGAGAGAGAGAGAGGAAGTGTCCACCTTGATGGCTGACTATTGCAGGTAGTGTAGCTGTCTTACCTTGAACAAAGCTTTACAGGTGACATTGCTGGATAGCATAAATATTGTTCTATTTTTTCCTGCTCTAGACAGGTCTTTTATCAACTTTTATGCCCTGTTGCATGCACAGTTGACTGTTGTTGCTAGGGTTCTTGGCTCAGCATGTTACACTTTAGATTTTTGGGCCATCACTGCCATTTCTGTGCATATAGCAGTCTAGGTATTTGTTGTTATCCAGTTGGGCATACTGTTGAATAAAAATAGTTACCATTTCTGTTTGGTCTGTGTTGTTTCATCTCTCTAGCACTATCAAGCAGTGTAGCAGCTGTTGTACTTGGTGACCTTGTGCAGTTAGGAACATACAGCAATATTAGGCAAGTGATCACAGGAACCATAAGATGCCTAGCTATATACATCTTTAAGTACCATCTATGACTAGCTATATACATTGTTAAGCACCATCTATGACTAGCTATATACATCTTTAAGTACCATCTATGACTAGCTATATACACCTTTAAGTACCATTTATGACTAGCTCTATATACCTTTAAGTACCATCTATGACTAGCTATATGCATCTTTAAGCACCATCTATGACTAGCTCTATACATTTTAAGTACCATCTATGACTAGCTATATACATCTTTAAGCACCATCTGTGACTAGCTATATATACCTTTAAGTACCATCTATGACTAACTATATACATCTTTAAGCACCATCTATGTGCACCTAATAGCTTACTTCCCAACATACTTCTCAATCTCTTAGTGTAAGAATTCTGGCCAATGTAAAAAATAATGTGTGTGGGGTAAAGGCCATAATCAGAGATATATGTTAAATATTACTCTTGTAAACTAGAACAACAGGTTTTGAATTAGCATGCATTTTCTGGAGGATATCAAGTCTGAAACTCAAATGTCTGCCATTATTTAGAGATTGCAAACCTCAATGATTTGCCAGAAAACCACAAATTCTATAAGGGAGAGATAAAAAAATATGAAGCAAAAATTCACACGTGAGAGATGCTTCCCAAATCAAGCAAGGCCATATATGATCAGCCTGGTGTAAATGTGTGTCTACAAATCCAATCTAGAATAGCCTTAAAGGCAGACAAAGTAGTAATTTGCTTGTCCTGTACTGGTTACTTACTTGATATTTTTTTCTGCGTGCACACTGTATGAACTACAACCAGATGCACAGTTCATGATAGATGTGTCATGTAAGAATCAAACAATGATGGGAGACCAGAAGCCTGAGACAATACTGAGACTATGATCCATGGCTGCAGAGAGTACAGAAAATGTAGAGACATGACAATTTCATCATGTTCATGTGCTATACAATACTGTAGATTAAATTAGTCAGCATAATGGCAATATCATAATTGCATACTGTGTTCATGCATCTCTCTGCATGTGTGTATGTATGTATGCATGAATATATTTGTATGTATACCATTCTGCAACAGCAGAAGGAACAGCTGGAGGTATCCAAGAACACACAGTTTGTAGATGACAAGTAGAGAGGGCTATGTGGGTACAGCACAAGAGAAAATAACCAGATTGAGTCAACAGTCATAATAGATGTAGATTCTTGCAGGCAAGCTGTTTTATCCACTGCAGAATATTGTGGTGACATTTGAGAAACTCTTGTGGCATCCATGCCCTACCATAGTTTCTATAAGAGCTTTAAAAAACAATTTCTACAGGTATCATTCATGTGGAGCTGGGACAACTGCCCAGATCATACTGGACAGTCATATTACCATGGCAATGGCACAGCCTTTGATGTCAGAGGTACCTGCACTAATATGGGATAAACTATAATATGGGGGGGATTAAGATAATGGTTAAGGTGTTTACCTTACAGACACAAGGTACAAGGTTTGATTCTCAACTTTGAAAGGGAAGTTGGCTAGGCATAAAATGGCCCATGATTCAGTTAGCCTAGTACTTACCTATGACCCCATACAATTCTCCATCCCCATATACTTGTAACCCTAAAAACCTTGGTTGGATGGAATCTTCATATTTTGTCATGATTATGTTTAGGGCATGCAGGTTTGAATGTATGAGACGTCTGGGCAAGACAGCATGGTCATTCTACATATAACTCAGATGCCACTGTGTGTATGTGTGCATTTTCATGTTCTCCTTACTAATTCTGAGTCATGTGCTGACTATTGGACATACACTAAGAGGGAGCATGAAAGATGGGGGTGCTAACTTGTGAGGGACCATGCAACTACTGATAGGGTTAAGGGGGAGATTCCATACTGTACAGTTCTTCCACATCTAAATAACAGTTGGTCAATATTTTTACAAAAAAATGATCTTTTCACAAATGTCATTTTCTTGAATACTTTGTGAATGTCTCAGATCTTCTTTGTGGTTGCAGTTTTCTGTAGTGTTTGTGCTTGTGTGTGTGTGTGTGTGTGTGTGTGTGTGTGTGTGTGTGTGTGTGTGTGTGTGTGTGTGTGTGTGTGTGTCTGTGTGTGTGCTTGCGGACACATGTGCACACATGTATGTGTGTGATAGAAGGAGAGAGAGAGAGGAAGTGTCCACCTTGATGGCTGACTATTGCAGGTAGTGTAGCTGTCTTACCTTGAACAAAGCTTTACAGGTGACATTGCTGGATAGCATAAATATTGTTCTATTTTTTCCTGCTCTAGACAGGTCTTTCATCAACCCTTATGCCCTGTTGCATGCACAGTTGACTGTTGTTGCTAGGGTTCTTGGCTCAGCATGTTACACTTTAGATTTTTGGGCCATCACTGCCATTTCTGTGCATATAGCAGTCTAGGTATTTGTTGTTATCCAGTTGGGCATACTGTTGAATAAAAATAGTTACCATTTCTGTTTGGTCTGTGTTGTTTCATCTCTCTAGCACTATCAAGCAGTGTAGCAGCTGTTGTACTTGGTGACCTTGTGCAGTTAGGAACATACAGCAATATTAGGCAAGTGATCACAGGAACCATAAGATGCCTAGCTATATACATCTTTAAGTACCATCTATGACTAGCTATATACATTGTTAAGGACCATCTATGACTAGCTATATACATCTTTAAGTACTATCTATGACTAGCTATATACACCTTTAAGTACCATTTATGACTAGCTCTATATACCTTTAAGTACCATCTATGACTAGCTATATGCATCTTTAAGCACCATCTATGACTAGCTCTATACATCTTTAAGTACCATCTATGACTAGCTATATACATCTTTAAGCACCATCTGTGACTAGCTATATATACCTTTAAGTACCATCTATGACTAACTATATACATCTTTAAGCACCATCTATGAGCACCTAATAGCTTACTTCCCAACATACTTCTCAATCTCTTAGTGTAAGAATTCTGGCCAATGTAAAAATAATGTGTGGGGTAAAAGGCCATAATTAGAGATATATGTTAAATATTACTCTTGTAAACTAGAACAACAGGTTTTGAATTAGCATGCATTTTCTGGAGGATATCAAGTCTGAAACTCAAATGTCTGCCATTATTTAGAGATTGCAAACCTCAATGATTTGCCAGAAAACCACAAATTCTATAAGGGAGAGATAAAAAATATGAAGCAAAATTCACACTTGAGAGATGCTTCCCAAATCAAGCAAGGCCATATATGATCAGCCTGGTGTAAATGTGTGTCTACAAATCCAATCTAGAATAGCCTTAAAGGCAGACAAAGTAGTAATTTGCTTGTCCTGTACTGGTTACTTACTTGATATTTTTTCTGCGTGCACACTGTATGAACTACAACCAGATGCACAGTTCATGATAGATGTGTCATGTAAGAATCAAACAATGATGGGAGACCAGAAGCCTGAGACAATACTGAGACTATGATCCATGGCTGCAGAGAGTACAGAAAATGTAGAGACATGACAAATTCATCATGTTCATGTGCTATACAATACTGTAGATTAAATTAGTCAGCATAATGGCAATATCATAATTGCATACTGTGTTCATGCATCTCTCTGCATGTGTGTATGTATGTATGCATGAATATATTTGTATGTATACCATTCTGCAACAGCAGAAGGAACAGCTGGAGGTATCCAAGAACACACAGTTTGTAGATGACAAGTAGAGAGGGCTATGTGGGTACAGCACAAGAGAAAATAACCAGATTGAGTCAACAGTCATAATAGATGTAGATTCTTGCACGCAAGCTGTTTTATCCACTGCAGAATATTGTGGTGACATTTGAGAAACTCTTGTGGCATCCATGCCCTACCATAGTTTCTATAAGAGCTTTAAAAACAATTTCTACAGGTATCATTCATGTGGAGCTGGGACAACTGCCCAGATCATACTGGACAGTCATATTACCATGGCAATGGCACAGCCTTTGATGTCAGAGGTACCTGCACTAATATGGGATAAACTATAATATGGGGGATTAAGATAATGGTTAAGGTGTTTACCTTACAGACACAAGGTACAAGGTTTGATTCTCAACTTTGAAAGGGAAGTTGGCTAGGCATAAAATGGCCCATGATTCAGTTAGCCTAGTACTTACCTATGACCCCATACAATTCTCCATCCCCATATACTTGTAACCCTAAAACCTTGGTTGGATGGAATCTTCATATTTTGTCATGATTATGTTTAGGGCATGCAGGTTTGAATGTATGAGACGTCTGGGCAAGACAGCATGGTCATTCTACATATAACTCAGATGCCACTGTGTGTATGTGTGCATTTTCATGTTCTCCCTTACTAATTCTGAGTCATGTGCTGACTATTGGACATACACTAAGAGGGAGCATGAAAGATGGGGGGGTGCTAACTTGTGAGGGACCATGCAACTACTGATAGGGTTAAGGGGGAGATTCCATACTGTACAGTTCTTCCACATCTAAATAACAGTTGGTCAATATTTTTACAAAAAAATGATCTTTTCACAAATGTCATCTTCTTGAATACTTTGTGAATGTCTCAGATCTTCTTTGTGGTTGCAGTTTTCTGTAGTGTTTGTGCTTGTGTGTGTGTGTGTGTGTGTGTGTGCTTGCGGGCACATGTGCACACATGTATGTGTGTGATAGAAGGAGAGAGAGAGAGGAAGTGTCCACCTTGATGGCTGACTATTGCAGGTAGTGTAGCTGTCTTACCTTGAACAAAGCTTTACAGGTGACATTGCTGGATAGCATAAATATTGTTCTATTTTTTCCTGCTCTAGACAGGTCTTTCATCAACCCTTATGCCCTGTTGCATGCACAGTTGACTGTTGTTGCTAGGGTTCTTGGCTCAGCATGTTACACTTTAGATTTTTGGGCCATCACTGCCATTTCTGTGCATATAGCAGTCTAGGTATTTGTTGTTATCCAGTTGGGCATACTGTTGAATAAAAATAGTTACCATTTCTGTTTGGTCTGTGTTGTTTCATCTCTCTAGCACTATCAAGCGGTGTAGCAGCTGTTGTACTTGGTGACCTTGTGCAGTTAGGAACATACAGCAATATTAGGCAAGTGATCACAGGAACCATAAGATGCCTAGCTATATACATCTTTAAGTACCATCTATGACTAGCTATATACATTGTTAAGCACCATCTATGACTAGCTATATACATCTTTAAGTACCATCTATGACTAGCTATATACACCTTTAAGTACCATTTATGACTAGCTCTATATACCTTTAAGTACCATCTATGACTAGCTATATGCATCTTTAAGCACCATCTATGACTAGCTCTATACATCTTTAAGTACCATCTATGACTAGCTATATACATCTTTAAGCACCATCTGTGACTAGCTATATATACCTTTAAGTACCATCTATGACTAACTATATACATCTTTAAGCACCATCTATGAGCACCTAATAGCTTACTTCCCAACATACTTCTCAATCTCTTAGTGTAAGAATTCTGGCCAATGTAAAAATAATGTGGGGGTAAAAGGCCCGCAATCAGAGATATATGTTAAATATTACTCTTGTAAACTAGAACAACAGGTTTTGAATTAGAATGCATTTTCTGGAGGATATCAAGTCTGAAACTCAAATGTCTGCCATTATTTAGAGATTGCAAACCTCAATGATTTGCCAGAAAACCACAAATTCTATAAGGGAGAGATAAAAAAATATGAAGCAAAAATTCACACTTGAGAGATGCTTCCCAAATCAAGCAAGGCCATATATGATCAGCCTGGTGTAAATGTGTGTCTACAAATCCAATCTAGAATAGCCTTAAAGGCAGACAAAGTAGTAATTTGCTTGTCCTGTACTGGTTACTTACTTGATATTTTTTCTGCGTGCACACTGTATGAACTACAACCAGATGCACAGTTCATGATAGATGTGTCATGTAAGAATCAAACAATGATGGGAGACCAGAAGCCTGAGACAATACTGAGACTATGATCCATGGCTGCAGAGAGTACAGAAAATGTAGAGACATGACAATTTCATCATGTTCATGTGCTATACAATACTGTAGATTAAATTAGTCAGCATAATGGCAATATCATAATTGCATACTGTGTTCATGCATCTCTCTGCATGTGTGTATGTATGTATGCATGAATATATTTGTATGTATACCATTCTGCAACAGCAGAAGGAACAGCTGGAGGTATCCAAGAACACACAGTTTGTAGATGACAAGTAGAGAGGGCTATGTGGGTACAGCACAAGAGAAAATAACCAGATTGAGTCAACAGTCATAATAGATGTAGATTCTTGCAGGCAAGCTGTTTTATCCACTGCAGAATATTGTGTTGACATTTGAGAAACTCTTGTGGCATCCATGCCCTACCACAGTTTCTATAAGAGCTTTAAAAAACAATTTCTACAGGTATCATTCATGTGGAGATGGGACAACTGCCCAGATCATACTGGACAGTCATATTACCATGGCAATGGCACAGCCTTTGATGTCAGAGGTACCTGCACTAATATGGGATAAACTATAATATGGGGGGGATTAAGATAATGGTTACGGTGTTTACCTTACAGACACAAGGTACAAGGTTTGATTCTCAACTTTGAAAGGGAAGTTGGCTAGGCATAAAATGGCCCATGATTCAGTTAGCCTAGTACTTACCTATGACCCCATACAATTCTCCATCCCCATATACTTGTAACCCTAAAAACCTTGGTTGGATGGAATCTTCATATTTTGTCATGATTATGTTTAGGGCATGCAGGTTTGAATGTATGAGACGTCTGGGCAAGACAGCATGGTCATTCTACATATAACTCAGATGCCACTGTGTGTATGTGTGCATTTTCATGTTCTCCCTTACTAATTCTGAGTCATGTGCTGACTATTGGACATACACTAAGAGGGAGCATGAAAGATGGGGGGGTGCTAACTTGTGAGGGACCATGCAACTACTGATAGGGTTAAGGGGGAGATTCCATACTGTACAGTTCTTCCACATCTAAATAACAGTTGGTCAATATTTTTACAAAAAAATGATCTTTTCACAAATGTCATCTTCTTGAATACTTTGTGAATGTCTCAGATCTTCTTTGTGGTTGCAGTTTTCTGTAGTGTTTGTGCTTGTGTGTGTGTGTGTGTGTGTGTGTGTGTGTGTGTGTGTGTGTGTGTGTGTGTGTGTGTGTGTGTGTGTCTGTGTGTGCGGGCACATGTGCACACATGTATGTGTGTGATAGAAGGAGAGAGAGAGAGAGGAAGTGTCCACCTTGATGGCTGACTATTGCAGGTAGTGTAGCTGTCTTACCTTGAACAAAGCTTTACAGGTGACATTGCTGGATAGCATAAATATTGTTCTATTTTTTCCTGCTCTAGACAGGTCTTTCATCAACCCTTATGCCCTGTTGCATGCACAGTTGACTGTTGTTGCTAGGGTTTTTGGCTCAGCATGTTACACTTTAGATTTTTGGGCCATCACTGCCATTTCTGTGCATATAGCAGTCTAGGTATTTGTTGTTATCCAGCTGGGCATACTGTTGAATAAAAATAGTTACCATTTCTGTTTGGTCTGTGTTGTTTCATCTCTCTAGCACTATCAAGCAGTGTAGCAGCTGTTGTACTTGGTGACCTTGTGCAGTTAGGAACATACAGCAATATTGGGCAAGTGATCACAGGAACCATAAGATGCCTAGCTATATACATCTTTAAGTACCATCTATGACTAGCTATATACATTGTTAAGCACCATCTATGACTAGCTATATACATCTTTAAGTACCATCTATGACTAGCTATATACACCTTTAAGTACCATTTATGACTAGCTCTATATACCTTTAAGTACCATCTATGACTAGCTATATGCATCTTTAAGCACCATCTATGACTAGCTCTATACATCTTTAAGTACCATCTATGACTAGCTATATACATCTTTAAGCACCATCTGTGACTAGCTATATATACCTTTAAGTACCATCTATGACTAACTATATACATCTTTAAGCACCATCTATGAGCACCTAATAGCGCTTACTTCCCAACATACTTCTCAATCTCTTAGTGTAAGAATTCTGGCCAATGTAAAAAATAATGTGTGGGGGGGGTAAAAGGCCCGCAATCAGAGATATATGTTAAATATTACTCTTGTAAACTAGAACAACAGGTTTTGAATTAGCATGCATTTTCTGGAGGATATCAAGTCTGAAACTCAAATGTCTGCCATTATTTAGAGATTGCAAACCTCAATGATTTGCCAGAAAACCACAAATTCTATAAGGGAGAGATAAAAAAATATGAAGCAAAAATTCACACTTGAGAGATGCTTCCCAAATCAAGCAAGGCCATATATGATCAGCCTGGTGTAAATGTGTGTCTACAAATCCAATCTAGAATAGCCTTAAAGGCAGACAAAGTAGTAATTTGCTTGTCCTGCACTGGTTACTTACTTGATATTTTTTTCTGCGTGCACTCTGTAGTGCTCTTTGTATCCAGTCTGGGATACTGCTGTGAAGATATGTGATGTGTAGGCTGGGCACATGAGTAAGGTGTCCTATATGTTGCTGTTTAGAATGTTCATCTTGCATGATCCTTAATTACTTTAGTAGGTACAATGCTTTATGTACAGTTATCATTGAATTCTGGGTAGTCACATATGCACCAGCATTATTCTGACTTCTGTAGTTAACAGTAAGTACTAATACTTATGAATTCTGCTTTAGAAGAGCACATCACAATTCTGGGCATATTGCATATATCCTCTCTCAGGTTTACAACCAAATGCAGAGTGTGGCTAGGAGCCCAACATGGAAGAACATACTTTTCCTGAGCTCCTACTGATCTCTAACAACCCCTGTTAGTAAAGTCTGCCATGGATGTTAAAAGTGTCTGAAAAATGTGGAATAGTTGCAGGGAATGTGCAAGAACTTTATTTAAAATGAGAGCTAAAATCTGAAGGAGCTTAACACTTATGGAAAAAAATAATGGATACTTTGGAGAGTGTGAAACAGGAAATTATGGGACTGCAGCTTGCTTGAATTGCTAGAAGGAAGAATTTCTTCTGTTAAATTTGAGCTGGATCATGTGCATATTAGTCAAGAAACAAGCTAGCATCATTCAGCAGCAAGTAAAAGTGTCACCTTTGGGAGATGAACTGTGGGAGAAAAGGAGAAAGTAGATGTCATAAAGAATAAATTTAGAAGGGGCAATATTTATTTTACATGCATTTCAGAGAATATTGGAGATGCTAGGTTCTTTTCTTAAAACAAGAATACTACCTGCTTTAAATTTCCCTTCTTCATAGGTTCATAGGTAGGTACTAGGCTATCGGCCAACGGGCCTATATAAGCCTAGCCAAAAAGGTTCCCTGGCTTTCGCCACCCAAGAAAATTATTTTCCTGTGCCCCTGTCAAGCAGTGCTGCAGAAGTGATCCCTGGGATGAATTTTCTTTTTCCCATCCAGTCATCAAGATTTTTCTTAAAGAGGGCCATTGAGGAGCTTCTTTGGACTTAGACATGGACTGAATTCACAGAAGAGGAGATTTAAGACTAGACAATGTACATTCTAGACAAGAAATTTATTTTACATTTGTTAACTGGGAAAGTCCAACTTGGAACAAAGCCAATTTTCAGCAGAGGCCGGGGGAGAAAGGCTCCAGATGCATGTCTTTGTAACATGGGAGGAAACCAGGGCACCCAGAGGAAACCCACACAAATGCAGGGAGGACACACAGACTCCACACAGAAGGCACCCCGGCCGAGAATCGAACCTGAAAACCTCTAGCTGTGAGGCAACAACTCTACGGCTGCACCACTGCGCCGTCCAATGTTTAAAAATGAAATGTCTAAATTACACTTTTTACTGCTAAAGAATAGATATTAAACAGCATTACCTTGTTCTGTTGCATTAAATTGTTTAGAATGGATGCTAAAGCATTGCAAAATGTCTCTTTAAACTTGCATCTCCATTAGAAACTGTATTCTAAAGCCTCAGTTGAGCTGAAAGGTCTTGCAGAGGTGTTATGGGTCATATATCTAGCATCCTTGTTAGCAGCAGATAGTGACCTAAGAAAGTGCTCTAGTCTTCTTCCTCAGCAAAATGCAGGCCAGGCTTCTGAGATCATCCTTGGCCATTCAGCATGGTCTTAGAGGGATATAAGTAGCTAATATGAAAGCAGAACTAGAGGAAATGGATATGCAGAATCATCACTATTGAAGAAAAGTCTTAAAAGTTGTATCTTGATTCACTTGTGCTCTCCAAAGGGAGCAAGAATAATAATGGTACACATATTAGCATAGAGGACACTGAAGGATTACCCATTCAATGTCCAAATGTACCAGGCACATGTGACCAAGCTAAAGAAGAAAGAAAGATGCAAGTGGTTTCAGAGGAATTGCCAAAGGGATCATAGACATGAAGTAGGAAGGAAACGACCAGTCCTGACTCTAGTGAGGACAGTAATCCCTGAAAAGACTAAATGAATCCATGCAGGTAAGGAAGCATCAGTGCAAAACAAAAGGGGACAGAAAACAGCAAGCAAGAGGGTATCATAAATGTGGAGATGGCTAAATAACAGAAGTTTAATAGATGAGAGCACTGCTCTCATCTGCATTATCTTCTCTGCAATTTTTAGGGGAAATTAGGAATAAGCAACAAAAAAGCTGGATGGCCATAACAACAAAAAAGCATTTTATGGATGAGACATAACCAAACAAAGAACCAAAAATTCAAGTTACTAAGCACAAAGCTGGAACAAGGAAATAGCGCATAGTGTGGAAAGAATATTTAATAAAACCAGTAAAGTGCTTTCATCAGATTGCAACAAATACTTCTTCAGAACAGCAACAATCAAAGCAGTTCACTTTTAAATATTCCTCCAATTACATATCACATGACAAAAAACAACCAACCACAATCAAAAATGAATTAGAACCCCTCAGTAGTAATATACATCTTAAAACATAAAATAAAACACTTTGAATTCTTTAAAACCACCCAAAATACTTTTAGAAAAAATATAGTAAGGTCATGCAATCAAAGAACATAATTTTAATACACTCATAACAGACATGATCTCATTCAGACCAGGGTGAGTAGAGGTATTAAGCTTGATCTGCCCTCTAAGTTCTTTAAGTTCAATGATATCATTCCATGGACCACCCCTCACATCCTCAATGACTATATCCAAACCCATGAACCCAGAAAGTAACCAGGAAAAAGTGAAATGTGTGTTTGCCAAGGCATTGTTCATGTTTTGTTTTCTAATATCAAGCATATGTTCATAAATTCGTTCTTTAAACCTACTTTGAGTTTTGCCCACATAAAACACTCACATGGTATAAAGTGGACCAAATAAATAATCCCTACAGAATTGCAGTTACAAAAAAAATAGTTTTTATAGATACTCCCTTCACTTTAACTTCTTTTTTCACCATAAGGCACTTACACTGGTTACAGGTACCACATTTAAAAGTACCACTTTTCTTATGGATTACATTCCCCTCAAGATGATTACCTCCTTCCAATATTTGTTTAAATGACCTACCTTTTCTACATACAACCTTAAGTGCATTCCCAAAAGTATCAATATGTCTCTCAAAACAAGAAAACACAGTCCAGTTTTTTCTCAGAATGTCCACAATCTGAACACAATCATTAGTGTAGGTCATAATAAAAGAAAGGGGAAAATTTTGATCATTAATTCTACCATTCACTCTCAAAACTACCACACTGTCTTCAATAACTTTAAGTAAGGGAGTGTAGCAACCATTTAGCCTTTTCTGTGTGACATCAACCAAGATGGTTTGTACTAAGCTCACTGGGTACCCACGTGATACAAATCTGTCCACCAAAAATCTGGCCTCAAGGTCAAATGTGTCATCCTCAGTTACCATCCTAGAAAGAGGTACAAACTGTCCTTTAACCTCTCCTTTTTTTGATCACCCAGATGACAACTATCAAAATGTATAAGTCTATTGGAGTGGGTAGGATTTCTGTATAAGTTACTAATAAATCTCTTGTTAGTAACATCCTTAGAAATATGTTCATCCAAGTAGGTGATGTCAAGGTGGCTACATTTAAAAGTAAACCTGAGGAAGGATGTGGTATGACCAATAATCAGTAAATAAATCCAAATGTTCCATTGACTTATTCCACACAATAAACAATGGATCGAATATACAGTTCCCAGGAGGGGTTAGAATAGTTAAATACAAATTTCTTTTCCCACTGTAACAAAACTATGTTTGCAAAAATGGGGGCACATGCTGCCCCCATTGCTACTCCTTTCTTCTGTAAAAAATAGTGGTCCCCTATATAAACAAAATTGTTCTTCAAAACTACTTCCATTAAAGTAACTAAAGTGTTAACCACACCATCACTTAAGTCCACTGATTCAACTAAAAATTCATGGAACCAACCCAGGCCTACATCATGTGGTATTATATTAAACAAATTAACCACATATATTGTACAGAAAAGAGAATCATTGCTTGGTTTTACTTTCCTAAGCTTCCCCAGGAAATCCCAGGAATATTGACAGATGTGTAAACAGTCATCCAAAACATTTTTTAATTTCAGATCAATGAATTTGGCTAGGGGGTGGGTTTTAAAACTAGAAGCATTAACAATGGGTTTCATGAGTGGGTCCCTAAGATCTTTATGGACCTTTGGTAGTCCAAAGATGGAGAGTACTTTTGGAAACTTCACATCCAAATAACACCATTCCTCATAGGTAATTTCACCCTGGTCTAGCATGTCTTTAAGTAGCCAATCATTCTTGGCATAGGAAATATGTATATAATTTAATGATGTATCTTCATAAAAATTACCATTGTAAAATTATGCTCAACAAGGTTTTAAGGTTGAAAGTAATTCTGCTAGAAATATGTAACATAAATAAGGTATAAAATAAAGCTTGCTTAAATGTAGAAATAAAGTTTAGCAAGATGTGATTAGCATCCATACTAAATGACTGTGGCTTGAAAAATAAGGAACTTGCTTAATGGACAAGTTAAATGTAAAGACAGGATGTATGTTTCCACATTGTCAGGAAAAAGCTAATCTGGTTTCTTAAAGGCTGGACGACAGGAAAACAATCTGCATCATAAGACATTGTTAAGGAAGGAAGTTTGAATGATCAAGTCAGCATTTGCACAAGATGGTTCCTTAAAATACAATACCATTACAGGATGAAAACATATTTTTCTGCAAACATCAGCAAACAGATGTTTTCATACAAAGTCCAAAATAGAATACCAAGAGGAAATCTATATGTGCATGACTAGAACTGTATATAAGATCTGTATTAATTCAGTTATGTTAGAGATATCTGTGTAGGAACACACACTTGTTCCGAGGTAATATTGTATCTCTCGCATCATCTGTGCTATTTGAGAAGTAAAGTAGAACAGTACATAAAGTTGCTACAGTAGTACATGTGGTTTGTTATAAAAAGTTATTTGTTACTCTGAGTTTGGTTCTGCAAAGCATATTCTCTCATCAGTGTATATTCTGCAAGTTTCTGTATTCAACAGACTGTGAATGCAACTATAACCAGACTTTGATTTCAGCAAAATCCAGCCAGCAAGACTGAGTGTCTTAAGAAGACTTCAGAGCTATCACAGTAAGAATTGCAGTAACAGCACAGTGTTTAGCACCCTGCTTTAGAACTATAAAATTAATTTTTCAACCATCATATAAAAATTCAAGCATTTTGTTCAAATAGTCATCATTAATCATAATACACCCCCAACTTTATCAGGCTTCATCACCCTTAAAGATTTATTACAACACAATTTTTTCAAAACCTCTTATTCAATAGAAGTAAGATTCCAATTCTTGTACCCAGAGTTCTTTTTCAATAACTTTCTAAACTCAAATTTACACATTTTTTTTCAAATAAAACAAGGCGAGTGCCAAGGGGTGTTCTGAAGAAGTATTTGTTACAATCTGATGAAAGTGCTTAACTGTTTTTATTAAACATTCTTTCCACACTGCATGTCATTTCCTTGTTCCAGCTTCGTGCTTAGGTTCATAGGTTCATAGGTTGGTACTAGGCTATCGGCCCTAGGGCCTATACAAGCCTAGCCATAACAATTCCCTGGCTATTTCTTCCCACACTATTTACTTCCCTGGACCCCTGTCTAGCAGGGTGACTGACGTGATCCCTGGGGTAAATTTCCTTTCTCCCATCCAGTCATCAAGGTTCCTTTTGAAGAGGGCCAAAGAGGTGCTCTGCTTGACATGTATGGGCAGTCTATTCCAGAGTCCGGGGAGTCTCTGGGTCAGGAACCTATCCCTCCAGCATGTTTTGTTTATTGTGATGACAAGGTTTAGATCCCTGGAGCATGTGGCTCTAAGGGATTGGGATTTTTTTAAGTGTAGCATGTCCAACAACTCTTAGTTTGACATGGCCTTGTATGTTAAGTAGAGATCGCCTCGGAGTAGACGATATGCGACATAGTATAGCTAGAGTCTTTTAAGGCGTTCAGCATAGGGCATCTGCTTTAGGCCTGATATTCTTTTAGTGAGGTATTTCTCCGGCCTTTCCAGTTGTTGCAGATGTCTTGAGAGGTACATACCAAATGGGGCATTGTATTCTATAATGGGTCTAATGAGGGATGAGTACAGTGGGACAAAGATCTCCTTTTTTCTGGATGAAAAGCCCTTAGTGATGAGGTGTGCCACATAGAAGGATTTCCTGACTGTTGTGGCGATGCGGTTATTGAAGGTGAGACCATGTCCACCTGTGCCCCTAAGTTTCTTATCACACTTTCAGTGTTTAGTGTACTGCCACCTATGTGTAAATTCACGGGTACATGTTTTTTACCAAAGGGGATAACTATACATTTCTTGGCATTGAGCTTGAGCCCATGGATCTGGCACCAAACATCTGTTTCTGTAAGGCCCTTTTGTAGAGTATTGACATCATTTGGGGATTCAATAATGGCTCCCAGTTTGTAGTCATCTGTGAACTTTGTTAGCCAGAGTCCCTTAGTGTTGGCCTGTACTTCAGAGAAGTAGATGCCAAACAAGAGAGATCCTAGGACTGAACCCTGAGGTACTCCACTTGTCACCTGTCTGGAGCTGGATTTGGAGTCAGCTACTTTTACAGTGTGGGTTCTGTTAGTAAGTCAGTTGGCAACCCATCAAGTGACGTAGGAATTAATGCTCAGCTTAGTAAGTTTATCTATGATTCCAGAGTGGGAGATGGTGTCAAAGGCCTTGGCGAGGTCCAGATAGTCTGTGTGGACTGTCTTACCCTTGTCCATGGCTCTGGAGACTGATTCGAAGAAGTCAATCAGGTTCAGGAGACAAGATCGACCCTTCATGAACCCAAACTGGGTGGGGTCCAGTGTTTTAAGGTTGCCTATGCCTTTGTTTATAAGTTCCATGATAATCCATTCCATGGCCTTGCAGATCAGGCTCGTCAGACTGATGGGGCGGTAGTTCCCCGGATCCAAGGTGGATTCCCCCTTGTGGAGTGGGATAAGTGTAGCTGTGCGCCACTCAATGGACATGAAGCCTGAGGTGAGGATATGATTAAACATGACACTTAGGTGAGGTGCCAGTTCATTTTGTAGTTCATGTAGTACACAGCCTGGGATGTCATCTGGTCCCATGGATGCTGTATTCTTAGCTTTGGAGAGTGCGTTTTTTACCTGTGTGGCCATTATTATTGGAATTTGTCAATCTTCCAGTATTGAGATGGGCCATTTAGGGGGTGAGAGGGGGTGAGAGGGGGTGAAGTTGTCACTGAATCGATCTGCCAGGATATTGGCAATATCCTTGGAATCAGTATATTTAATGCCATTCTGTTGTAGCTCAGAGCAGATCTGAGCATTGCCATTTAGATTCTTGACATAACTATAGAATGCCTTGTGGTTGTCTTTGGAATCTTTGGCAATTTTATTTTTGTAACTAGCTTTGGAGGATTTTATGAGAGATCTCAGCTTCTTACTGAAGCTGGTAAGGGAGTTTTTTGCATCCTGGAATTTTCCTCTTTTCTGCAACAGTTTCTTCCTTTTGTTGTAAAGTTTGTTTATGGCAGGGGACCACCAGAGTGGCTTCCCTTTTTTGGAGGAGAGCATCTTGGTTCTATTTGGGATGGCACGATTCATGCATGGGTGGATGTGCTTGTACAGTGCCTTAGTGTAGGACTCAGCAGTCGAACTTTCAGTTCCCGTCTGCATGGGTGTCACGAAGTTTGTAACTTCTGACTTGAGTAGCATGAAGTTGGCTTTGGAGATGTTTTTTATGGAGGTTTCCTTACTGGGGGGTGGGGGTGGGATGTGGATGTTACGGGTGATTAGCTTATGGTCTGACCTGACCAATGAGGGGGTGACCATAGGTGTGGAGCATTGATTTCCCATGTTAGTAATGACCAGGTCTAGGATATTAGAGCCTCTGGTGGGACTATGGATTAGTTGATCCAGGGCATTCGAATTTATGAATTACAAGAACCATTGGGCAATGGTGTTGGTACATGAGTAGTTTTCCCAGTTTATGGCAGGGTAGTTGAAATCACCCAGTGTTAGGATGTTTGGTTGTATATTAATATTTTCCAGTATGTTTAGAAAGGTGTAGTGAGAATCTTGGGGCATGGTGGGGGATCTGTAGCAAGCTACAATTTGGATTTCAGTCTTACCTAGTGTTAGTTGCACCTGGAAAATTTCAGATGCATTGTGTTGGGCAGCTAACCTGGTGGTGTGAATATCCTTGGTGAATATGGACACTCCTCCACCTTTAGTGTTTTGATAGTGGTTTGGTGGCCAAAACGTGTGGTAAGAGTTGTATCCTGGTATTTTGTAACTTAGTAACTTGAATTTTATGGATGAGGACATATGTATATTTAACACAAGTAATATGAGTTTACAGCTTAAGTCAAATAGTTTACTACCTTATTTTGATAGTAATGCCTGCAGAATGATTATTTTTTATTACACAAATAGCGCTTGGGAACAGTTTACATAACCAGTCAATAAGATTTCCCCACACTTCTCATCTTTATTAGCAACTGTATATTTTTAAAAAAACTGGGGATCAAATAAACAAAGGCTCAGTGACTGACTGCATGCATAGTTTTTATTAGAGGGGCACATATATTTATAACACAGGCAGACTGAGTCTGCGGTTTGACTCCAGTACTGTTATACTTTTTTGGTATTAATGCAGGGAGGCTAATAATTTTGCATTATCACAGTGACAAATTTTGGAAATAATCTGAATAAAATAAATAGTTTGCAGTGGCTTTCTGTGCCATGTGGAAAGGGGAAATTGTTATGCAATCTGCTACTGGATCTTTTGGACACAGCACATAAGGATGGTCTGGGGATAAGTTAGTGTTATATTTTTCTGCTGTTGTAATCCTATGGACAGATATGATAACATTAGTCTCTTTTTGGTTAATGCTGTTTAACTAAAGACCCAGATATCTTGTTTTCTTTTCTCATTTTTTATATATCAGCCTTCTGCTTATTCAAAGTTCTTTAAATACAAGAATGTTTTGGAGGCAGGGCCGTTTACATATTGAGTGTAATTCCCACAAATGCAGAGCTGTACCAAGGCTGTTTGTTGCCCTGGAGAATGGGTCTATGGTTAATCATTGAGGAAAACATTCTTCAAATGGCTTTTCACCAAAGACTAACCGTTGAAACTGCTTTTCATCATATAGGTGTATAATCGTAAATTTATTCATCGAATAGCCATGGTTGGCCAACATCACGAGTGTCCATTGATGCTGGCAACCAAAACTAAACAAAAAATAACATTTCAAAAAACACCTTATAAAGTGCACACTGTATAAAAATATAAGTAAACCTGCCCTTTCCTCACTAGAGTATTACCTTGGAGTTGGTATATATAATTAGCGGGGGGTGTGGAGGCACAGCACCCACAAGAGGAACATTTACTTCAACACCAGACATTTATTATATAGGTTCGTAGGTTCATAGGTTGATACTAGGCTATCTGCCCTAGGGCATTTATAAGCCTAGCCAGAGTATGTTTGGCTTTCGCCACCCTTTTAGATTAGTTGACTGTGCCTTTGTATAGTAGGTCACAGAAGGTAGCCCTTTTAAGGTTTGTTTACTGTACCTTGTCAAGCAGTGACACAGAAGAGATCCCAGGGGTAAACTTATGATCTCCCATCCATTCATCAAGATTTCTCTTGAAGAGGGTCAGTGAGGGGCTCTGCCTGACATGGATTGGGATTTTGTTCCAGAGTGAGGGGAGCCTCTGGGATATGAATCTGTCCCTCCAGCATGTCCTATTTATTTCTGTGCTGAGGTTCAGGTCCCTGGAGCATGTAGCTCTAAGGGATTTAGATTTCCTGAGGTGAAGCATGTCCATTAATTCTGGGTTGGACATGGCTTTATACATCAGACACAGATCGCCTCTGAGTAGGCGGTACACAACTGAGTAGAGCTGCCCCACACACCCCCACTAATTATATATGCCAACTCTGAGGTCACACTAAAGCGGAGAAAGGGCAGGTTTCCTTATAGCTATGTTACAGTAGTAACGCTTCCTTTCTGTTGGCTAACTATGACTATACAATGATTTAATTTATGATGGAATACCTATGTAACAAAAAGGGGGTTTGTTGGTTAACATTTGATTAAAAGTCATTTGAAGAATGTTTTATTCGATGATTATCCATAGACCCCTGGGGAATACCCCCTTCTAGCCACTACCAAAACAGAGTTAAGTCATTTCAGAGCTTAAGAATGACATATTATTGCTATTATTATGACAGTAGCTCATGCAATCAGGCTTTAGAGGAAAATAATAATAACAATAATCATCATCATCATCCTCATCATCTCAGAATATCAGCAAAAAAGTGTTATGTATATATGCTCTCTATCTGCAACACTTTTATAAACTTCTCTTCAACTAGATTGCAGCAATGATCTACAATAGCTCATTGGTACAGTTCCTTATGCAGACAGCAATTTGGGCAGCTGCAACATCATAGCTACTTAAATGATTACCACTACTTCTCTACTGCATTCAGAGGATGACCAAGCTCAGAAAACAGCTATTATGTATACAGTACATAAAGTTACTTTGCACTACTTCTGAAACACCTTTGGCAAAACTGCAACTAATAGGTTCATAGGGTCATAG
Source organism: Protopterus annectens (assembly GCF_019279795.1). Taxonomy (NCBI): domain Eukaryota; kingdom Metazoa; phylum Chordata; order Ceratodontiformes; family Protopteridae; genus Protopterus; species Protopterus annectens. The sequence continues at coordinate 570,220,566 of NC_056741.1, read as the reverse complement.
GTTTGTATTAGGCTAATAACCATCAGGGCTTTTACAAGCCTATCCACACAACCCAACCCAAATGTGCCCCATGTATCTTGGGTGTCTATTCAGAAGGGTATGCTATTTAGAAGGTAGGTAGGCGTTTTTTTGGGGTGGATGTTAGGGTGTATTTTACTTCCTGTTGGATTCTGCCTATCAGAGACAAGGGGGCCAGACCGAGGGTGAATTTACAGTTTCATATTCAATGGTCAAGGTTACATTTGAAAAAGATCAAGGACAAGTTCTGCTTCACATGGTTGGGGAAGCTATTCCATATGGTGGGGATCCTTTGAGACACATATCAGTCTCGTCAGCATGTTCTGTTTATGTTACAATCAAAGTTAAAATCCTTGGTGTTTCTGCTGCTGTTCATTTTATGGATGTGCAAATAATCCATCATGGATGGATCTGAGTTTGCTTTATATGCCAGGCATAGCTCACCTTTCAGTAACGTGTAGGAGACTGAGCATAGATATATGGCTTAAAGGCGATCTGGATAGGACAGTGTATAAATCCCCTTTATACTCTTGGTGAGGAACATCTGTGGGTGTTCTAACTGTTGTAAATGCCTAGTGAAGTACAGGGTGAAGGGGGCCTGTACTCAATGATGAATCTGATAAAGGTCTGGTAAAGTGGTACTATAACTTCCTTGGACCTGGACGCCATACCCTTACTTATAACTTGGCAGCATAGAATGATTTTCTTACAATCTTGGCTATGTATTGGTTGAACACCAGATTACTATCTACATATGTTCCCAGGTCATTAAATACCAGGACTACTCTTAAAGGTGTTTTATTGGTGGAATTATTAACTTAATAATTAACTTTCACCCAATGATTATGTTGGTTTGTTCTTGTATCACGTTCCAATTTGCTTAGCAAGGTTTTTAAGTGTAAAACTTATTATCTAAGATTCTCCCAAGGTATTCCTTTACATAATGGAGTCCAGAACACCCATTTCATTCCTGATTTCCTTCAAAATGAATTTCCAAGTTAATGCATAAAGTTTATCAACACACAAATTCTCCAGCTGAACTGTCTGATAATAAAATTCAAAGTGAGGGGGGCTTGTAGGTCTCCCATTCACTTGGGCAGTGTTATCCTGTTCCACCTAACCCAGTGATGGTTGTGAGTCCACACAAAGTCCATAAATCTTTTATTTAACAGTATAAGAAAAACCCTAGGTGGTGAACCCAGGTCCAAATTTAGGAGCTTCCAGTTATTTTGATTGAAAGAATTGACATAACTTTTCTCTTAATTTCTGCTATGGCAATCACTTGATGACTGCACTGTGTCTGATGACCAAAATGCAGAGCACTTTAACTTAATAATAGCTACAATTACTCCTTACTACAGCTTCTTACATAGACTGCCATTTAAGCCATTGCAAGATCATAGATGCTTAAATGTGTACTGCTACTATGCTACTGCTTTCAAGGTACAAGCAGCACCTCTTCCAATCTTTTCTCTTTGCATCTTGTATTTGTGGAGTAGCCACCAATTTCACTCTCCCTTTCTGTAGCTGTGCTTACTTGCTTATGCGTAATCCAACAGAATGAATTTTCAAGTAACAGATCCTTTGTATGCAGACTCAGATTATATTTTCATTTTATGATGGATTAAAACATAACAGCACTGTATATTATGGCTCAGGATAGAGCAGGTTCAGGAAATTAAGGCATTGTAATTCGATTAAGAAATGTGCAGTTAGTGACGGGGTGGGAGGTGTGCTCAGTTTTGAGCATGAAAGTATACTGACAACAATTTCAGGACTAATCAATAAGATCAGAGTGTGGGAATTCGGGGATGCAAGGGACATAATGAGTGGGATGCTGCTCTGTTTCCAATTATTAGTCATAATTAAGCCTAAATTCTATAAGGGGAGTTACGAGGTATTATATATTCATGATGTACTCATGAGATAGTTCTGCTGTTCTCAGTTAGTACTGGAAAAAAGAGGACGGAACTTGAAGAAGACAATGTGTGTGGAGATAGTAGGGTTGCTGTGGACAAGCAGGGAGTGATCATGTTGACTCAGGACCTATCATGCCTCAAGAACTTTTCAAAGCTCCTAGAGACAGGTGCAGATCTGTGCTCCTAGAGACAGGTGCAGAGCTGTGCTCCTAGAGACAGGTGCAGAGCTGTGCTCCTAGAGACAGGTGCAGAGCTGTGCTACTAGATACAGTTGCAGATCTGTGCTCCTAGAGACAGGTGCAGAGCTGTGCTCCTAGAGACAGGTGCAGATCTGTGCTCCTAGAGACAGATGCAGAGCTGTGCTCCTAGAGACATGTGCAGATCTGTGCTTCTAGAGACAGGTGCAGAGCTGTGCTCCTAGAGACAGGTGCAGATCTATGCTCCTAGAGACAGGTGCAGAACTGTGCTCCTAGAGACAGGTGCAGAGCTGTACTCCTAGAGACAGGTGCAGATCTATGCATCCAGCTTTTGTTAGAAGCCCAGCTCATGCAAGAGACGGGGAACGGGGGGTGGGGATGGGACAGTAATTTATCTGTTACAGAATGAATGCGGTACATGTCACCTTGTGGAGATACAGTGGGAAAATATTAAAGAAACTACAGAAAACAAAAAAGGAAAAGAAGCCATCATTTATAAGAAGTTAAAATGAGCAAATCTGAGTTTTCAAAGTGAAGATAAGCAATCTTTTTTTGTAGATGGTAGTTCATTGAAAGAAGTGGAAAAGGCTGTATTAGTTACAGTTCAAAACATCCTGGGATATAGTTTGCTACAGAAAATGATACTTGTAGATGGGTTCTCATGAACATGACTTATAAGGAAAGAGAGCAGATGCTAAATTGTCTTTATGGCCATCCAACTCTTTAAGAACCTTTCAGATTACCAGTTCCCAGGGAGGTTCAGAGAAGTATATAACCTGCCAAGTCAGAATGGCTAGGATCTGATGAGTTTTGGTATACCTACAAAGAAGTGCTGTGCCTTAATCAGGGCAATGTTTTACACTTAGGACGTTAGGTAGTTGTGTTGACAGTAGAAAATACAGCATTCTGTTTAAACAATGGTTTTAGAGCCAGTGGAAAGAGTAGAGTTTTCCCCCAAACACTGGGGGGAGGTGTTACACAAGGCTGACAAATTCAGTCTGTGTTATTAGTGACCAGGAATCAGCAGATGTTAATAATGTGTTGATGGTTCAAAACCTGAGCACAAGCAAGCAGGTCATAATGGCGGGGTGATGTGGCGGGTTCCATAGGAAAGGCACTTATGGTTTGCAAATGCCTAGAATTTAAGAAGTAATGGGAGCCTTGTAATAACATATACGAATATATTTTTGAATAGTGTCCTTGAAAAGTCTAAAATTTATCTGGGGAAAAAAAGACATGGGACAAGGATGAAATGATAAGTGGGAAAGCTGCTTTGTTTGGGTGGGTAGACAAAGAGCAGTACTGCAAAGAGTGGAAAGAACAGTTGAGCTGGAAAATTAGTAGTATATTGGAGAACTGCAGGAGAATTTATAGAAGAGTCACTACGATACACATTAACAGAAGGCAGAAGGATGAGTTCACTTCTGATAGGAATGTCTTATGAACAGACCAGTGGAAGATGGAATGAAGTTACAGTAACATAAAAATATGAAGTTGCTGTTCAGCACTTGACACATTATGATAATATAGAACTTTTATTGATGTGAATAATCTGTTTATTAGTTAAAGTTTCCTTTATGAATGTATATAGTTTTCTTCTGGCATGAATAATGTGTTTGTTCTGACTGTTTATATTAATTACTGGAAGACCCTTCTTATATCATGCTAAGAAGATTGCATTATAAAAGTGTGTCACTGGGGACTATTCCTGTGTTATGTTTTATTTTATTTTGATTTAGTTTATTCAAAATTGTAAAGCACTTATCCAACAAGACTGATTTCAGGCTTACCCCAGGGGGAAAAAAAAAAAAAAAAAAATATATATATATATATATATATATATATATATATATATATATATATATAAATAATAAAAAGGCAAAATATGTACATAAATAATTGCTAGAAACCATAACAATAAAAATGCTAAACAGTAAAGGCAATTACATTATAAATCAATAACAATGAAATATATGGTAATAACCAAGATGGAAAAATATGATAAGTAAAATGAGGAACAAGAAATAAGTAAGTAACTCAAGAAGGATCAAGGAAGAATTAACTGAGAGTGGAAAGGTGGGATGTATAGATGAGTAAGACAGGAAAGAGAGAAAGTGATAGGAAAGAAGATAAGAAAAAAGATGCACAGACACACACACACACACACACACACACACACACACACACACACACACACACACACACACACAAACTAAGATGGGAAGTACAAGAAATGTAACTAGTAATAGCAAAATAAAGTGAAGGGAATGAATAGGGAAGGAAGACAACTGAGAAGAAATAAAGGAAAGACATCTTATGCTACAGAAATATCAATGTAATAAAAAATGGTCTTAAAAAGATTGTGACAGGAAGAATGGTAAAGAGAAAACAGACCAAATGGAAACATGTCAGGTTATATCAGAAAAACAATAGGATTCAGCCTCTTTAAAGAGGAGGAGTTAGTGCTTCTTGAATTTAAAATGAGTAGTGGTGTCTGTTATGCTAAAACTGTGTTGCAAAATAGGTTCACCTTTTGTTTTATACTTGTGTGCCTTCTATAGTGCATGTTTTTAAACTAACAAAAAGACAAAATTAAACAAATACATGGATCAGGCTGCCTCTCACAAATATTCAATCTTTGTCCGCCAATAAACAGAAAACTTTCACCTTCAGTGAATATAATGTATCCAAATAGATTTACTAGAAAAAATGCACCTTGCCGTCAGACTGTTTCACAACCCTATAAATTCTGAGTATGACCTAATCTATGTCTCTGTCTCAATTACAGACATTTTGCTCCATATATTTTTCACCTTAATATATAGATGAAAAAACATATGTACAGCTCTGCTCAACTGCCACATCTGGGAAACAGCATAAGGCCAGCAATCCAAAGTAAGGATCAGATAGCATTGCCTACTGTAGCATGTATTCCACCTTATGTTCTTAACATTTAATTTATACATCAGTCTACTCAATGCAGTTACTATCAGATCAGCTGAATGAAGATCGCAACTAAAACAGCAAAAGGGCTTCAAGGCAATCTGCTGTAATGTTTGCTTAGCAAGGCAGTAGTTTTGGAATTATAACTTTAGTTAAAAGACTGTAGAACTGAATCAAGTCTTCAACATGGGAGTGGATGTATGTATGTGGGAAAAGACAATCCATTTCCAAAGCATTGACAAAAACTTCAAAAAAACTCATGTTGATACACTTTGTGGAAGAAAGGAAGAGGCAGTCAGTCTCTGTGGTTTGCTTGTTTAAAGATTTATTCTAAAAAAAAAGTGATCAAGCATAATATAATAGGTAGTGGTACCGTGCTATAAATTCTGTCTTGATCTAAGACAGTTCTGAGTGCTTTAGTCTCAGAGAAGCACTAATCAGGCAGCTAACATTAGAGAGTTGTCATTCTACCACAATCTCCCATAAGGTGCTTCACCTCCTAACACCTTCCCAGCAGTCCACATGAGAATATATACCATTCCTAACCCATCCTCTATCCACAAAACAAACTGTAACATTTTTCTCTCAAACTTATCTTACATATGCTTGTCTCAAGCAATATTATCTTTGGAATCCAGGACATCCCATGTACTATCCTACTTTTAAACCTTTTAAACCATGGTATTTTGATAAATCTTCTAATTCCAATGAATATTGTACTTTGATTCTGTAATCCTATGCAGTCTTGTAAAATCATGTGTTTTCCTACAAAATTTACTTGCCATGTATAAATATCTTACTTGTTTGGTAGTATTCTGTGGAGCTTTTCTCCCCAGGCCTCTGCTGAAAATGGACATGTATCCAGTCAGAATCTCCCAGTCAACAAATGTAAAATAAATAAATAATAAAATAAATATCATACATATAATTAAACTCTGTATTCATTTTTAACTGTGTGCTAAGAGTCACACTACACATGTCTGTTAATTTTCAGGCACTGTCTGAAGGTTTTACTCTGTTTGCATGCTTCTGTTGGAATTCAACTCAGTAAAAGTATAGATTTAGATATTCTAACTTCTGTTTTTGATTGTGTTAACCTCATTCATAGTATAATGGCTTAGAAGGTAAAACACTAAAAAATTTCACTTTTCCCCTTTAAGTACACACATTTAGTACTTTTACATTCATGAAAAAAAGTGCCGGTTTATAAATGTATGATAATACATCAGATATATGCTTTTCAAAAAGAGCTCTTGGAGTTAAACCATCTTTGTGTTGTTTTGCTATTGCAATGATTTACACAATTGCATGAGATATTGTCCATTATTTAGTTTTAGCTACACAATCTAGTCATGCGTTCATCATGGGCATAGTGGACTAAGAATTTTCAAACACAAGATGTCAGTGCCACAGTACGGAGTTTTAGTCAGAAGTATTCTTAGTAGGTTTTGTAATTGCACTGAGCTCAACACTGTAGATTAGACTCCACCACCCTGTCATTTTGCTGAGTAGGATGCAAGGAGATGTACAATAGCTATTGGTAGCAATCCAGTCCATGTTCATCGCAATACTGTAGACTGGATATCCACCAGAATGCTTGTGATTCACATTTTATGAAGTGACCCACTGTACATCTTATTCCCATTAATATGACATGTAGCATGTATCTGGCACATGGCACTGATACTGAGAGACAACAGAACTTATGTGATGGGTAGATTGATGAAACCTTTATCTGTTATATGAGATAGTAAGCTTTGGAGACGTATTGTAGACTAAATTTTAACTCCACAGCTTGGTGGAAGAGAGGATGACAATTGCCTTTGGGACAGGGGTGGTTAAAGCCAAGCTTCACTTGCTATCGCTATGCATGATGGACTTACTGAAGGCCAAGGAGATGTCATGCTAGGACAGGTGTCAGGTACTAGAAGCATGTCTACTTCCATTTTTATTCATGTTTCCTTTGACAAATGCACTGCCAGCAGCAGTTAAGTCCCACTTGCTACATACCAAAGTTGTGGAAAGAGTAAACAGAGGGCTGTGTGGGGATATCACAAAATCAGGGCTCGTCATCATACACATAATAGCTTTGCAAGCATGTAGTTAGGCACATAGACTAGGTGTAAGGTTTACGAACCCCAGTTTCACAAGACTGTAATATCCTATCCTTTTTCTTTACCTTCCTCTACTAATTAAAAGCAATATAGAGTAAAAAATGTAGCCATACAAAATTTCATGCTAATATTTTATTTGTGAATGGACATAATTTGCCACATTTCGTTATCCCAATAGAGTTTTAATGTATATGTGAGATATTTTTACAGAACATCGTTTTAATGCAAAACATGATTAAAAAATCTTTTTATATAAATGTATATGGTCAGACTGACTGCAGTAAAAATAACTGCTCATAAATGATATCATACAATTTTCATTACTCCATACTTTGATTTTTGTTAGGCATGTTAAAATGAAAATGATTCTTTCAAGCAGTTTAGTATAAACATTTAATTTTAAAATGCCCAAGATACACTGCTTTTATCTTTCCAGCATAACTAAAGTCTGTTGTTGATGGTCTAACCCCTGAGAGCAGTATTTTTTTAAATAAAAGATTGCAGTTTTTAAGTTTTCTCATCTGATTCTCAGACAAATAAAATGGTTTCATGTTGATAGGTATTCCAAAGCACCATGTTATTTCTTAAGATTGTTTCAATAATTGTAGCATCGTCTTAGAAGAGAAACTATATAGCAAGCAGGACATATTACTTTAAAAATACTGAAAAATTATCAGTGTGACTATATTGCCTATACATTTATGAACTATTAATGATCATACTAACATATTAAATATGAACTAGAAGATTTATTTTATTTTATTTGACCAATGTGAATATTATAACACTGCAGACTTTTACTAGGAGAAGTAATTTAACATTTTTATGTTTTGGTATGTAGATGAATCTTATATAAAAAGATCTGATTTGAATAGACAACAACCACTGCAGTTTTCCAAGTACTTACCATTACAATGAGCTCTCTTCTATTTGATAACATTCTGACTAAAGAAGATTTGGCACATTAAGACATTTCTAAATCTGCTGGCACTGTATCTACCATCTGGTCACCTTGGCAAGGGTTTCTTTTCATGAAAACTGGAAAATCTGTTTTGAAACCAGCATTTGGCAACAACATAAAGATATCCGTGTTAATGCAAAATATGAAAAGAACAGTAATATAAGACAGTAAGTCTATAATAGTTAAGATATGCAGAGATAACATTATGTTATACTTTTTTGTCGAATACTTTATACTCTTGAGTTGTGTTTTCTAAGTTAAAGCATGTTTTTGGGGAAAGGGTGAACCTCACTTGGTTCTAATTTCAGAATTATAAGCTGATGTCCTCAGAAAAATGTAAAAAAAAAGTGTTTGCTGTGTTGAAATAACCTGTAATGACATGCAGCAGTCTTCTTGTGATAATGGACCCAAGACTAAAGACTAATTAACTTTTTACCTTCAGTTTTAAACGTTATTTTTACTATCATTTCACTTTGCATTTGGTAGGAAATGTAGGAAACGTTACTGCTGCCTCTTTGGATTTTCTCTTGTTATTACAAAAGACGATTAATGATTGTTCTGTTATACAATTGCTGAAATACAATTTTTTGATACCAGAATAGTACTCCCTCAAGAGACCCATGCAAAAGCAGAGATTGTGTATTACACAAATATATACATGCATATAAAAAATACATAGACCTGAAGCAGAAAACCTCAGTTAACTCACTTTACCAGATATTATACACATTATCATATATAAATTTGTCTAGAAGAGTCTTGTATCTTCTGCATTTCTGATATTCTTATATTTTCTGACAGTCAGAAGAGATGTTCAGTAACATGCCAACTTATTATATAAGCTAGTTATTGTTTCAAATATTCATTTACGTTTTAATTAACATTTGTACTTTATGATTTTAGTATTGTAGAATAAATTTTATTGTTTGGTTGTGCTTCGAGATAAATATATGCAGAGTTTTGCCATGTTTGCAATCTATGATAGATACTACCACTACTTTTTCTTATATGCCTGTCTAAAGCTGAAAATAAGCTGATATTAATAAGTAAGCTTAACCATTGATACAGTTCTTTACACTGCTTTTGCATATTTATGAATATCTAGAGGTGATTTTGTATATATTTATTTATGTATTCATATAGTTGTTTTAAAGTTTACAGTCTTTTGGATTAATATCAGTGATTTACTAAGAACATTTACATTTTCTTACAGTGCAGAGAATTAAGACTTTTATTCATTAATGACCTGCTTCCTGTAACCAAAGAATTTAGGGTTTGATTCCATCCATATCCATTGCCAGCTGATAATACTGCTGGGTCTCTCCTGAAAATGGACACGTGTGCAAGTACCCTGTTAACAAATATAAAAAAATAAAAGTTCATTCCATAAAGGAGCAATTAACTCCAAAAAACGTACTATTCCACAAAACCTCATATGTACTGTTTTATCTGATCATTGAGCAATGGCAGACTACTCTGTCTTTTTTATGTCTAATACAAATACAGAAGCAATCACTGCTGTGCCTTTTAAGAACCACACTCATATGTTGTATGCCCTGGTATAAGTCAGAAACAACAGACTTTGTTGTTTCACATGCAATGCATAGACACATACTATAATACAGGGATGCTACAGAAAACTACTTGCCTGGTCTATCCCAATATCTGAAACCACATAGTCCAGTAATACTCTGTGTGTATACTTTTTTTTTTAAATACTTTCAGTTTTGTACACCAAATTCTTTGTAGAATGATATCAAACAGAATCTCTAGATTATACTGCTGATCAAATCACAGATGCATACAAAAGTAAAAATGTAGTTGGTGTCTTAATCATAACAACATAACATAGATCCCAACAGTCTTATTACTGTGGTGGTTAACTCCACTGTCTAGGCTTGGAATTTTAATTTTGATTTAACATTTATACCCAAATATTCTCAGCATTCCATAAAACCTATTGTAGTCATTTTCTGAGTAAATGGTCGATTAGCCCTCACATATCTAAAACACTAAACTGCTGATTTAGCTATACGGTGGTGCAGTGGTTAGCATTGCTGCCTCACAGCGAGAGGTTCTCTGGTTCGATGCTGGGGTGCCTTCTGTGCAGAGTCTGCATGTCCTCCCTGTGGTTGCGTGGGTTTCCTCCCACATCCCAAAGACATGCTGCAGGTGGACTGGGCACTCTAAATTGGCCCTAGGTGTGAGTGTGTGTGTGTGTGTGCCTTCTGTGGAAGTTTGAGAGCCGGGCTGGCAACTCGACACCATAACCGGGAAAAGCCGAAAGAAGAAGAAGATTTGATGTTTGTTCCTTATTGCCCTAGCTTCCTGTAATGCAGTCTACAAGACCTCATGACCCTCTCCGTTGCTTATTTGGACCCCTGTCCTAGTAGTTATTCATGTTTTCTTGACATAATTCTACTAGACTTGTGAAAAATTATCAGGGAATATCCAATGAGCTATTTTTGCTAACAATGGAAAACTTGGTCAAAGCACTGGGGAAGTTCTCCTACTTTTTCTTGTTTCCTGAGGGAAAGACAGGAGGATATGATAAGGAGAGCAGTGGAGAGAACATAAAGTTTTTATGGTATTCTGCTGTAAAATAAAGTAAGAAATGGAGGATAATATTATGAACGCGAACATTGGTGAGTTATAACCTGCAAGTCTTCAGATACAAAGCTGCAAAAGCTTCCTGATATACAGGGTTGTAATTCTAACCTTTCCTGGATTTCTGTTAATAAATGTACTGAAGCAAAGAAGAGGCACAGGAGGAAAGAGATTGCTAGATGGTAGCCTAGAGCAACCCGAAACTGATGGAGGCATGCCCGAACGTGTGTGCTGATGTTCTCAGGAAGAGTTACAGGAAGAGCAGCAGGTAACACCAACAATATTGCACATAACAATGGTAAGAGGTTCTGTGTTGAGAGAAGTAGGATTAGAAGCAAGAAGAAACATGATGAGATTCAACAGCATGGGAGAACACATTCTGGACAGACATTTCTTCAGGGTGGAAATGCTGACGACATTAGATGTCCTGCCTATTCAAATGTAGACAATAATCTTTATTCACGATAAACAGATTTTTATTTTGGTTTAGTTTATGTTGCAAAATGTTGCTGTAAGCTGAAAAAGAAAGATGATTCAGTTTAGATCTGTCAAAGTAAATAAATTATTAATTTTTATTAGAACATTCAATAAAAAATATGATTTTTTTTTTAAGTTGGGTGGTCAGCTTTTGTGGATTTAACTACAAAATAAAGTATTTTAGTCATCTCCCAAACATCATTGTGCTGCAAGGATTAAGAGGGACATGTTTTAACAAAGGCCAACATAATGGATGTTGCTGCTGTGGTGAAGTGGAGCATTTAATCAATGGATGTAATAAAAGGAGATATGAGTCATATAAGTTGGAGGGCATACAAATAAAAGCTGTGTGATTGCACTAAGTGTAAAAAGGACTGGCCAGTTTTAGATGGATTGTGCAGAGTTTACAAATGAAAAAGCAGAAAAATGCATTACAGATGACTGAATGTGTAAATGAAATTCCAGATGATATGAAAGAAGATAATAATGTGGCCATGGGTAGGGAGGTTAGAAGTCAAGCTAAAAGAAAAAAGAAAGAAAAATGAAACAAATGAAACTGAAGATGGCAATGTGTGTACTGAAACTGGGTTGCAGGGAAGTAGGATGCTCTCAAACCGAAAGTATGCATGAAGTGTTAAAAACTGAATTTAAATAGAAAATAGAGATACAAGAGAAAAAAATGCATAAAAAAATGATTCAATACAAGAAAGAGTGACTTTTAGAAATAGAAAGCTTAAGATGCTGCAACATTTAAATAAAACTAAATGCAGATATAAAAGTTCTAACAGCAAATGTAAATAGCATTAAACTTTTTGAAAGATATTCATTGATACATTGCTTCGAAAAACAAAAGGTAGAAGTATACTTTCTGCAAAATATAAAGTGTATTTAAAGAAATAAATGACAAAAGTTAGTTGTGTTATGGAGAGGGATTTTTTATTTTCCTTTGAGTCAGATAAACACTTCATTGCATACCTCTCAACCTCTTAGAGCAAGAAATCTGCATAAATAATGAGGGGACAGCGGCCTAGAAATAGGAACAATTTTTACATATTGCTCTTACAAACTTAGAAAATTGATAGAATAACAGGTTTTACATTAGCATGGATTTGTTTGAAGTGTATGAAGTCTGAAACTCATGTCTATCATTATTTTCTGACTTCAGTTTTTATTGATTTGCCAATTGCTATCAATTTGCCAGAAAAACACAATTTTATGAAAAATGAACTAAACATATACAGCACAAATCTGAACATTATGCAAAAACTGGGTCTATGTAACTTAGTCAAATTGTCTTTTAGCAAACACCTATTTATCAAACCCTTTTGAGCAAAAGCTCACATCAGTGAACAACCATTTCAACGAACTGTCACACAGGGTAAAAAAAACTACAAAATCTTAAAAAAAGGTATCTGGGGAGCTGTGCCACCCCCCCCCCACACACACACACACACCCTAACTAAATATACCAGCTCTGAGATCACACTACAGTGGGGAAAAGGGCATACTCTCATTTATGGCCTACTCTTTCCCAGTATGAAAGTTAGCTGAAATGATCGTTCATTGACGTGAGCTTTTGCTCAACAAGTTGGCCATACCTCTCAACTGTACAGATTTTCACAGAATGTCCAGATTTTTGCCTAATATTTTTGGTCCATTTTTCATAAAATTGTGGCTTTCTGGCAAATTAGTGGCAAATCATTAAAGATTGAAGTTGGAAAATAATGATAGATATTTGAGTTTTAGGGTCTATATTATATAGACGAAAAATCAAAATATCGAACGCTCACATGAGTGTAAATGTAGAAATTCAAAATCGGTATTGTGGTGTGCTGCACCCCCCACACTCCCCGCTAAATACATATTCCAACTCCGGGATCACACTATAGTGAGGAAAGGGCAAATATTCCAATCTTGACTGTACTGTGATCCAAAAAAATAAACATCAAATTCCTGCATTTTAGCTCATGTGAGCGTTTGACATTTTGACTTTTCGTCGATGTAAAGCTGACCCGAGTTTTAGACTTCATACCCTTCAGAAAGTTCATGCTAATGCAAAACCTGTTATTCTATCCACTTTCTAAGTCTGTAGGAGCAATATTTCAAAATTGTCCCTATTTGTACCACTTTTTTATGGCTTTGTCCAGATTTCTTACTCTAAGAGGTTGAGAGGTATTAGGTTGGCTAAATAGGTATTCACTAAAATGACAGTTCGACTAAGTGAAGTAGATGCGTGAACATTCTTACAGTTTAGAGATATGCTTCAGGGTAACAGTTTTCTATTGTGAAAAGATGAGTTTGCAATTTAAAAACTATATTGTAGTAGTAGTAGTGTTTAGGTCAGTTACTAGGGTGGGTGGAAGGGGTGGTTGTCCCACATACAAGCTGTTGGGGGGAGGTGATCTCCAGAGGGCAATGGAGCACATGTGCAATACTGATATAAATTTAAAAAGCCAAAAGAGATATTGTCATTCCTTAAATGAATGTTGACACTGAGTTTGCATCCATGCCTGCATCTAATATTTTTTGGACAACCTACTTTTGGTCCTCAACTTTGATGTAAGGGGGACAAAAGTATGGGGAGATGCCAATGACACCAGATGATCTAGATATGTCTCTGTTAGTCCAACCATCAATCCATCCATCCATCCATCCACAGCTCTTTTTACCCATTTCTGCACATGAGGGTGGGGTGTCACTTCAGCAGTTATAATCGTCTAGAGCTAATGTTTACACTGCTGGGCGGCTAATGTCAGAAAGAAATTTAATATGCAATTTTGTTAATGAAGAGCATGGTGTTTTTCACCAATAAAGTTTGTAGATTTATTGTTAATATGAAAATTGTGGCAGCGTTGCTTGTTCTATACAGTAGAGAGTTGATTAGTCGAACGTCGATTATCCGAAATGCCAGTTATACGAACCCAGCTTTCCAAAGTTTTTGGCCAGGAAAACTCAAAGTCTGAATATGTAAATGTTATATGTATTAGCTTGTGTGTGTTTTTTCAACTTGTAGCCCACTCGTGTGTGAAAAATATTCTTTATTGTCCACTGAACTTGCTGAATAGTTGAAAAGTGTATTCCTTGACTGCAGAAAAAACAAGATTTCAGAAGTTTTTTTATCCAGTTCAATGTATGTTTTAATTATCAGAATTGTTTGATGATCTCAACTACCCTAGGTCCCAATTAGTTCAGATAATCGACTCTCTACTGTTTGTGAATGTTATTTCTTTAAGGGGAATGGGGAAAAGGCTGGCAATCTCAAGTGTCAAACATGTATATATAAAGGGACTGTGTACCCCAAGTCAGGAGAAAGTCAGAAAGAAAGTCAGAAAAAGAAATCACCCTTGCAGAAGAGAGATTGAAGGCCCAAAGCAACAGCTCGGTGGTAGAGACATTTAGTCCAAAGGATAGCTTGCCAGGAGTAGAAACTTGGAACCTGTTTGCCTAGTAGAGACCAGGACCACAGACTTTGTATTTTAAGTTGCATTCTGCACATAAACTTGCTAAAACTTCAACGTCATTTTGGGGAACCTCCAGACCTTACATTTTGTTGTGTAACTAAACCTGTTTTTACAAAAGACTTGAGTCAGCTGCATTAATTTTTTTACATTAGTAAATTTGGTGGGAAACACTTTAACTTTTTTCCCTGAAGCTATGTGACTGACAAATATGCAGAAAATCACCCATGTGAAAGTGTTCTGTGCTCTAATGGTGAGCAGAAACATTTATGTTGTTAAATCTTGCACAGAAGCATGCTGTGATATTAATACAATTATGCACTTTTATTTCTGTTTCCTGTTTAGAAAGCTTCTGCTATGTTCCTGAAAGCATATACTTGTTCCTGATTTTTTTTTTTGTGCTTCTGTGCAAAAAAATGGACAGAAAACAGTGAAAGATCTCTTTCTGGTTATACATCTATGCATCAGATCTGTGGAGATGTCATTCATACCTACATGTACATAAACACACACTCACATGCACAGTCTATGGAATGTCTATATTTGAACCGAGTACCTAATTAAGATCATAAACTAGACAACACTGCATGGATCACAAGTACCACACAAGAAGTCTGATTACAACTGTGAGATAGTGCACATTTGAAACAATGACATCACCATTGTTTTGCTAGGTCGATATCAGAATTGCTAAAAGGAGCTGAAAGTGGTGGAAGAGACCACTCCCATTTTAAAGCTGCACATCAGATCAGTTGGTGCCACAGGAGAAATCTGACTATAGCAGTATGATAGAGCTCATTTGAAAGGATGACCTTATCAGTGTGTTGCAGAGAAGGTGCCTTGACTAAAAGTAGAAGAAATTGTTAGGGAGCCCTCCCCCAGTTTAAATGTATCTCCTATATTGAAGTGTCCATATCAGATGTGTGTTTAATCAGTTCTACTTAGCACTACAGAGACACACACACGTACTAGACAATCACTGCTGTATTTGAACACCTACCTACAAACACAATCTAGAGTACATTGTATTAACTGCAAGTGACACAGGGGAAGTCTGACTTTGAATGTGAGATAGTGCACATTTGTAAGGATTATCACATCAGTTTGTTGCAGAGAAGATAGTCTCCATCACAGGTTTGGGAGAAAAGGAATGTGTCTTGATAAGCAGGACAGAAACTTGTTCATCACAAGTAATTACATACATGTACATTGTGATAGTATGAGTGATGTGTCTGCTTCACAGTATGATTCATTGATGGTAATTACACTTATGAAACACTGGATTGACAACCAAGGATTCCTGAGTGTTCAGCTCAGGATGATTGTATGCAAATATTGTTGTGTCATTTTCAATATTTCCTAATTCTTAGACAATGTACAGTGTTAATTACAAACATACAATTAAAATACATGAAGGTATATTACATAATACCAGTTGTCAGGTATGTGTGCAAAGCTCACACACCTTTGTACATCATTTGCAAGTCTAATTTGTTGTGGTGTAGACATGTATTTACTTAATGAAGTATTTAGGCAGCATTCCAGTGAACTCATCATATCGAGTACAGCAGTCCATTCCAACATAGATAAATAATGCAAAACAGTGACATCGCTTTATTTTTGTCAGAATTGCTTCCTGAAGTGCACTGCTGACAATCTCATTTACATGACTGATGGCAATGCATCAGCACATACATAATTATATTTTGAGGTTTTTAACTTAGAATGGGAATTAACAGTAGTCTGTGTTACTCCATGCCAACCTTCTTGCAAGTATAGAATACAGACATAGAAACTAATTCTGATTCTGATCCATTTCAGAAGGGATGTGCATTCTGTTAATGCTTTCTTTGTCATGATGAGCACGTGTCAGGATAATTGCAGTAAAATATTCATTATATGGATAATATAGGTGCATAGTTAGACTGTCCTCATATCTGGTGATTGTCCATGTATTTCAAGTATGTTGCATTGCTCATTATGCAATTGTATGTTTTAGTATAACATCACTGAGTACCACAGTCACTACATGATAACATATGTGTAGTTGCCATAATTAAAAGTTCAGAAAATGCATGCAAATTAATTCATCCTATCATCTTATGTGTGTATAGCAGCAATAGTTTTAAAATGTGCCTAGAGTAATATATTTCCTACCCTATAAATTCTTCATTGTGCCAAATGTCTTGCACTGATTTGAGCACTTTTGAGCTGATTATGAACCACATAAGAGACAAAGCATGTTAATGCTGTTAGAATCATGGATGTATGCATGAATCCATAGGTCAACAAGTAATAAGAAATTATGTTTAATAACACCTGATAATCTACATAGACAGTCTATAGATATGATCAGTAGCTGATCATACCTCCAAGGAAGGCAAATGTCAGCTGGAAAACACACATATTTGAAGGGACTATGAAAACAGTATGAAGCAAGGAAGTTTGTGTGCAGCATACTTCATAACAGTAGCTACAACTGAAACATCACATAAGGTGTCCATTCTACTCTGCAGTCTTCTCAAAGTATAATAACTGTCTCCTCTGCTCTCAGTCTGAATTCCCATGGTGCAGAGTAGTTAATCACAGTAGAGAGCGGAAACAGACTAATGCAGCCAAAGGCAAACACTCACCAGTTTTTGTCATAAGGTGTGAACTGCCATTTACCATGAGTTGCAGTTGTTGCTTCGTACCAAGCATCATGCAGATGCTGAGGAAGAAGATTGATGATACTGATGGAGGAAATAGAGAGACTTCCAGAAAGAGAGAGAGAGACATACAGACGTTGTGGTGTGTTATTATAGGTTTATCATCATAATGATTCTGCCATGCTCCGTACAATAAAGTGTTTCCAATAGGGAGCAAGCAGAAAGAAGTAGAATAGTAGAAACATGATTAAAACACAAACAGGGTAATAATGGGTTAACAATCTATGTATCCAACACTTGTACTTCTAATATTAATATGAAACAAAATTACATAATGTTTGACAAACTTGTGGATTTGATCCCTTGACATGCTGCAAAAAGCATTCTTCTGACCTGAGTATTATCTGAGCAGCCCACACAGGAAGTCATAATTTACACAGTAAAAATGCCATGTTTGAAGGGGCAGTGACAGAACATAGGAGCAAGGGTAAATGTAGGAGAATGTAAGCATTAGACTTCATCACAGTAATGAGAACTGTAACATCCCACAAGTTGTACATGACATCCAGCTGCCTAATACTCACGTCAGAGTAACTGCCTCACAATTGTGCTATCAATCTGTATATCTTTAGCACAGTGGGGTTAAGCACATTTGTGCAATGATAACTGTACTAGTGCAGTAGAAACTGAAATCTTCAGTTTTTGCTGTAGGACATGAAACTCCATTTACTGACATTTATCATTAGTGCACGATATAAATGCTAATAAAAAAATGTTCAAGTTTTTTTCTTTTTTTATGAGCCATCTCTGAATATGTGTATTGTGTGTGATTCAAATTTTTGTCCATATTAAATGATGAAAAAGGGGTTAATAAGACAGTGAGGAAAATGAGGAGCAAGCAGAGGGTATGACATGGGGGAACAATAATGGAATGTGTGGGATGTTGATGGGAGAGCACCACAGCTATCTACATCTTCAACAGATAAATGCATACAGGTAACAATGATGAATTTGGATAGTCGTCATATCACAGCTGGGTGATAACAATTGAATAATGTTGTATCGCTAATTGGACCAAATCAAATGTGTCAAACAGACATGTAGAAGAAGTGGACAGCTATGTATGGGGTGTAATTTGTTTGTGGGACAGGTGCCCATTTTTTTCAGAGGGAGGAATTTTGAGGAAAGGGGTTAGGTAGGTAGGTAGGTAGGATAAGTTAGGAAACATTCATAGACATACAGGTCATACAAGATGGGCAGAGATGGTGATAGACAAAAAAAGGTTCAGAGACATCATGATCGGGAATAGGTATGGGACATTAGAGGTGCATCCATGTCCAACATGAGAACAGTGAGAATCTAGTCCTCATCGTCAGAACTGTCATCAATGTCTCCTGATGCAGATACCTAGGTCAGTACTGGACATACCTCTCAACTTCCCAGATTTTCACACAATGTCCAGTTTTTTCCTCATATTTTAGGTCTGTTCCTCATAAAATTTGTGTTTTTTGAAAATGTTGGGGAAAATCATTGAGGACTGAATTCATTAAATAATGACAATTTTTTTGCATTCATACCCGAGCCGAGTTTCAGGCTTCATATCCTTCAGATAATACATTGTAACACAAGACCTTTCATTCTAGCAACTTTCTAAGTTTATAAGAACAATATTTACAATGTGTCCCTATTTTGGGGGCTTTGCTCCCTCTTATTATTTTTGGCTTTGTCCTGATTTTTTGTGCTAACAGGTTGAGAGCTATGATGCTGGCTGGGGCATTGGCTTGGCTAATTGATACAAGGCTTTCTCAATTCTGTTGATTTGGGCACTGAGGCCCCTTTCCATAATGTCCTGCACCAGCCCTGTAAACACCTGATGATGATACAACTGCTACCTCCACTAGTACTACTTCTGTGGGTATCACTGCACCAGCCCTAGGGAAAAGCTAACTAATGTAGGTGGAGTAGGTAGGGCAGGAGTTGTAGAGGCAATGCTGACAGATCATGACCCAGAAGTATTGGATATCTGTACTGCCTGTGGTGGTGTCACACAGCCACCTGTGGAGATATGGTGGGCAGAACTGCAGTAGCTGGTTTAGCTCTCTATGCTGATGATCACTTGTGCTGCAGCAGGATGTTTAAAAAAAAAGGAAAAATAATACAATAGATAAAAATGAGATATAGGATTGGAGAAAGAACACATAAAAACATCAATTCCATGTCATTTTAATATTTTAAAAATATAACACAATTTACATATATATATGGTAAACTTTGGCATATCCAGATATAAATGTGAAATCATAGATGTATCATAAAGCATACCAGTCTGAGTGCTATTATAGGCATTAGGCAAACAGTTATGTGACTATGCCATATAAGATATATGTATTGTAATTAAAGCCATCCATTTACAATGTACAGTGTAACATCCTTTAATAATTGCATATATGACATTTTATATATTATTCTGTAATAAAAGTTAATTGCTGCTTGGAATTGAACCCAAACCCACATAAGTGTATTGAAACATTTCCTAATGCAGTGGTCAAGAACTATTGGAGCAGGCATGTATGCTTCATATATTGGTAAAGTATGCCTACTCTGCTGTGTGTGTCTCAAGCTCATATGTACTGCTGCCCTGAAATTTTGCACAAATAACTGGATTTCTGATGTATAATGATTTTTTTTGCATTCATACCCGAGCCATATTTACCCCTCTAAGACTGCCAGTCATTCCTGCTACACCTCCCTATTACTAACTTAACAGCTGTGCAGAATAGAAAACAGAAGAAAAGAAGCATAATTGAAATGTGTAGTCTTACAAATCCACAGTATTGTATTAGCTGGTGATGGGTAATTACACTTACACAACGCAGGGAAGTTTACAGTTACAAATTCTGCCTCCCATTGGCTTAGGAGGTCTTGCTTGCACCCCTGCATGTCACTATAATTTTGATGATATTGTTCACCCGGTATGTAGAATGCTAGTTGCACTGGTAACAGGCTTGGCCAAGCAATTCCAAGCCTCAGCCTTGTTCAGAGACCCAGTATAGTCTTCCTGCTTAAGCCTATGACTGTGGTGCTTTACTAAGCATTTGACAAAGATCCTAAACTCTTCCTGGCACCACTTTTGGGCTCTAAACAGGCCACCATTCTTACCTTCACCTGTCATGCTTTCTGAAGGATCTCTAGAAATATATTAGTGAAGTGGCTCCTGATTCAGATCTCAAGTGTGCCAGCCTATGTGCAATGATGGATGACTTTGCCAAATGTATTTGCACAATAAAAAAACAAACAAATGGCTTGGCATTGAAATTGGTTATGATTGCTTCAAACTATACTGCAGGTGTGAAATATGGCAGTGAAACTTGGCCATGTGTGACATTCACTGTATTTACAGATGTTCCATGATGAAAAACTGAAATACTTTTGGATAATGATATCTGAATTACCTTTCAAACGCTATACTGTCACCTCTGGCCATGTTCTCTAGTATGGTAGAGAGTAATCATACAGGCACTCTTGAGACACACTGATATGACATGACATATTCAATGATGTTGGTAATAATCATTGTTGACAATAAATAAAATGAGATAAGTTGGGACATAATGGATTGGTGGGAAATGTATTTTACAAATTGTGACTGACAGCACCTGAGAACTGAACCCATGACTAAATAAGGCTAAAATGCTAGTTGCTGTTTATTAATGGCTAACATAACAGGAAGACTAACATTTTGTACTTGTAAGTTGAGGTGTAATAATTTCAACATGAGTGGAGATCTATTTATGAAAATCATCTATGTCACACTTCATATCTACTTGTCTACTTGTCTTTCGGCTTTTCCCGGTTAGGGATCGCCACAGCGGAACTCCGGTCTGCTAATGATTGGCAGTGGATTTTTAAGGTACCAAGTTGCCAGCCCGACTCATATACTGGAGTTATATTTACAAGCCAGTTCTTACTGCTGTCAATCAATTTTCTATGTACTGATTTTAATGATCTCAGTAAAACATGTAAAGGAAGGTGCCACATATGCATTAAATACTGTACTAAACAACTAATAATGATATTTATGTAGCAACATATTTTTTTTAAAACATGTGAAGATTATAAATATGTAAGTGTACTTTAAATTAACTCTGATCATTGTTATACTTAACATACTTCACACAGGCTATAGTTTATTTGGCATTCATTACACAGGCTTGTTTTGCAAATTTCATTTTGCAATTTGAAGCTTGTACTTCATGTTCAATTCTTGTGACAATTGTTATTCTAACCCCCCCACAATAAAACTATCTAAAATCTAGATTCAAACCCTAAATTATCTCTGTTATTGCTCCAGACTTACAGCATTAATATCTTGAGCCACAGACAAAGGTACATCGCAGGTGTAATATCTTCACTCAGTACTGTCCTGAGTGCTGATGATAGTGCAACAATGCCAGACTCATTTGCATTACTGATGGAAGACCAAATTAATTTTTGAGTTTTTGCCTTCAGAATTGCAAGTGACCACTGACAGTTAAAGATCTGCAATGTCAAGCATTACACAAAGGCAGAAAAAAAAAGTATATGTAGAACTGAACCCAGTAAATATGGCATTACCCTGACACATTTAACATTTTTAACAATTTTTGCACATATCTTACATTTCTGTTGCACATCACTATACCTTCATGTAATGATACATGTTAAGGAAGAGACCACACAGGAGATAAAATAAGATAATTTTGTACAGAGCATATGCAAGTAAGAATGACATATTTTCTATAGGTTCATAGGTTCATACTAGGCTATCTGCCCTGAGGCAATTATAAGCCTAGCCCGATTCTGTATGGCTTACGCCATATAGGTTCATAGATTCATACTAGGCTATCTGCCCTGATGAAACATATTACTGTCACAATTACTGCTTTGGACATATTTCAAATATTCTGGACTAGATATCCATAGTTCCACATTCATGCTGATACTGATTGTATTTCCTCACAATTTAATGTCAAATGTCTTACATAATGCATATAAAAATGTGCTAATAACAATAGATCTGGTTCCAGCAGGAAAACATTTGCGTAACTGCAAGTAGTACATTCAAAAGATCAAATGCAGAAATCAAACCCTGTATTACTGATGCTGTAATTCATATGTTAATGCATTAATACATTGTGCCACAGACACAGTTATATAACAGGAGTGTTTCTGCCAATCACTGCTAAGCATTATTTCATTTGTACAAATGCAAGGTCCTTTAAATTAATTATGATTATTGTTATGTTTAAAACAATTCACACACAGAATATAGTTAAGTTAATTAAGAATTGATGGCACAGACGTGGGTTACACATTTCATGGTACAAGATAACAACTGTACTTCATGTAAAGTTCCTAAAAAAAGGTTTGTGGCAATTGTTATTCTGTCCCCCTTAGTAAAACTATCTGTAGCTGGATTCAAATACTGCATTATCTCTGCTGTTCCTCATAACTTAATGCATTAACACATTGACCCACAGAGAATGTAACATAACAGGTATATATTCTTCACTCAGTACTGTCCAGAGTGCTGACTAAAGTTCACTGGTACCAATCTCATGTGTGTTACAGATGGCATTCTAAAATTATTTTTTTAGGTTTGGCCTTGGGAAGAAAATTGTCATTCACAGGTAGTCACCACTGTCAGCCGGCAATGTCAATATCAAACTTTGTGCAAAGGATAAAGCCAAACCCAGGAATAAAAATATCTCTGTGCAATTATTTCTCAACTCTGTTATCTTCTACTATGAAAATGTGGATTTTAAGTATCATGAAACACTGAGTAGATTAACAGTATTTGTCACAAATAGAAATGTATTTAAGAGGCAGAAAAGTGGAGCACATATACTTAAGATTTGACATTGTGACACCTTAAATTAATGGAGAAAGATATCCACTTTCTCAAAGTTGTCCTTTGTCCTTACACAGTAGATATCTGGATGAATGTGATATTTGAGCAAGTCAACCTAAAAAGTATATCACAACAAAAAAACAAATGTACGCAATACAAGAGTGCATTCTTCCCTTTTGTTTGTGAGACGCACTCTCTTTTGACATATTTGTAAAATGATTGCATTATGATTTGCATTTGTTTAGAAATTTCACATTTGTATGTTTAAGTTTTATGTACTTTATATAACTTACATGCAATTTGCACTGAGGGGCACATTTACATCTTAATATATGTTCGTAAAAGTGGTATAAAGCTTTTCTCCAAAGTAAGTCAATGTTCACAGGTTCATAGGTATTTACTAGGCTAATGGCACAAGAGCTTTTACAAGCTTAGCCAATAATACCCAGGATCTGATAATATATATTAATTCCCCAGATATGGGATGGGGTACTATCAGGGTAGTGGGTCTTTAGGTGTTGGAGCCCTGAGTCATTTTACAGTCTGCCTCTGTCCATAAGGGACATGGGCAGTACCCCCGAGTGTAATCACAAACTTCTATTTTCTCTAACACACCCTCTGTTATTGTATAGCAAAGTGACAGGATTGCTAAACACTTAATTATTTATGCACTACTGCTAATGATTCACACTTGTAAGCCATTACCTAGCCCCACTTATCAAAGCTTGCTGTTGTACTGCTAGGGCATGTGCATAGCTCTTGGCAAGTTTCGAACACAGGACCCTGTGTACTAAAGTCAGAGCAATGCACCACTAGGCATAGCATTGTGTAGGTCCTCACACCATGTTTACCTGCCTAACACTTTGAGCAGATTGAGAGACTCATGAAGGGTAATGACTTGACACTTGACTTACACGTTCACCATGTCCAGAGCGGTTAGTCTACACTACCTGATACTAACTTGTATCATAGTAGGGAAGACTGCTTGAATTTTCTAATTTGAGATACTGCTGTTTCACTGCTGCAACTGCATTACTTTTGGCAAACTTTAATCCAAATCCTGTCAAGGTATGCTTTATTTTTTGCAAGTCATACTTACACAGTTATCGTGTTATTATTTTTTTACTAGAAAAATGAGTGATGTTTGCACTTTGCCCATTTGTGTTGGCACAGAGGTTATATCAGTTTCTATTGGAATGATACTCACGTAATGTTACATTGCTTTATAGCAAATTTCTCTGAGGATGGGATCACTTGGACCTTTTGTATTATAAGTGACAATGTCAAAGTTACATTTCAACAAATATTGTATAATAAGGTTGTAGTATATGCCTGACATAAACACGTGTTATTCCATTAGAAGGAGATTATGTCCTTTGTGTTTAGTCGTATAGGGCATGGGGAGTGGTTGCTTCATGGAAGTCTTTCATTTTCATTACTTAGGTGAGTGCTGTCTACAATTTGCAGATTCTTTTTTGCTAGGAGTAACAGATGCTAATACAAAAGGATCATTGACTTGTATTTCATAGAAAAGTGTTGCTCTACCCACGTCCTTAGCATTGTTAACAGATGCCTGACTACTGAAAGCAAATGGATTTATAGTTATCATTTCATATATTTTATGTATTGGCAATGCTGTTATTTATTCTGGACTAGCACATTTCTTTATCCTTATTCATGTCTGTTATTACAAGGGGTGGGGTGGGAACCATAATTTCTTAGATGTATTTATTCATATAGATAAGTTATACACATCATTTTAATAGATGCCTGCATAAATGCATATCTTTTTTTCTGGCCAGTCCATGCTGATTTTTATGGTACATATATTATCAGATGGCAGAATTCTTGTCCACTGTAAGGGATCCAAGCTGCTCACTGGGTTTTCTAAGTGTTGTGCTGGAAGTGGGTGCAGAGGTGGAATACAAACAAAAGTGTGTCTACTGCTGATGTTCCAAGTATGATATATATATATATATATATATATATATATATATATATATATATATATATATATATATGTGTGTGTGTGTGTGTGTGTGTGTGTGTGTGTGTGTGTGTACCTGAAAAGACAAAGAAAGAGAGAGAGAGAGGGGGGAATGGGAGTATAAAGATATATTGCATAAAAGTTTGTTCAGAGTATTGGTATTATCCTTCATATTTCATCTTCTGTTCAATGCTTAGCATACCTTTATCAATTTTCATTTTGTAGGCCTAAGCACACTTGCTACTGAGGTTCCATGACCACTTGCAAATGGTATGGCCATACATTGTTTTAGATGTATTCATTTATATGATTATAACTTAATCTAGCTTGCTGTATAGGCTGCATACCATGTGCTGTGAAAAGCCATTGTTATATTACTTGTAATATATTACTATTTATGTTTCATATATCACTCATAAATTACATCTGACATTTCTGTACAGTTGGGCCATGTTTTATCTTAGTGAGATCCAGTATATGCATATGGGGGTAATCATTTTTATCTCTTCTTTTACAGGTTTATCACTTATCTTGGTCTAGAAGCAGAAACAGCAGTATCTTGAATTAAAGCCTGTTGCAGAAACATGTTAATGACAGCAGCAGAAACTCCTAACATTTTTTTATAAGTATGTTTATGGCTGTATACCAAAGAACATTGGAACTGGGGTCAAAAGAGAGCAGGCTATGTATGGGTGAGTTTTATATACTCCTGCATCACTCTGCCATGTTGATTTACTTATGCCTTCATTAACATATTCAGCTACTTACCCTTGGTTTGCAGCCAGGCACAACATACAAAGCTGTTTAATGAATACCAGACAATACACTCGCCTCTGCTCGGCATGCACATGTGCTTAGCATGAAGTGTAGGCTTTCATGAACACTGCCATTGTTACTGTATTTCATTTGATATGGGGATTGAGGTTAAATTCTGTAAAATGAGGGGTGTTACATTTACCTGAAAAGGAAAGAGGATTGAAATTAAAAATCTGATAGTTTATACTGTTTCTTTATGCTTGTATGGAATATTAATAATGAGAAGGTAACGGGATTGTGTCACAAATTTTGAAAAAAAATGTGAATATTTTTGGGAGACAATACAAATTTTTTAAAGAAAAAGTAAAATTTAGGTATAGATGTTAGAAAATTGACACAAAATATTTGAAAGAGATGTACGGATTTCACAGTATATCAAAACGTTTTATGGAGACTTTATTTAAATAAATTGCCTCTGAAAGGTAATATGATTTATAAATCTCTATGTGAAAGACCAAGCTTTTGTTGTGAACAAACTAAAGCTGTAGAACATGCATTTTTACAATGTGAAAGAGTGTGAAACAAAATACAGAAAGAAAAGCTACTTAAAGGACTTATTAACAAAGAAAACATAAACATGGACATGATCAAAGTAAGGACAAAAATGAGCTGAAAGAAATAGAAAATTATTTGATATATTTATGAGATTTATGGTGTGCTAGTATGAATGTTTAAAAATGCAGATTTTATCTAACATAACAAATTCTCAGAAATAACGCAAAAGTGGATATTGTCTAACATATTAGGAAAAATAAGGTTGTTGCTATGGCAGAAAGTAGGAATCAAACTCTAAGAAATAACACTTGTTTCTTTGTATACAATTCAAATAAAGTAAACGTGTAAATAATGATAGTTGATGGTTTTGTGTGTGTGTGTGTGTGTGTGTGTGTGTGTGTGTGTGTGTGTGTGTGTGTGTGTGTGTGTGTGTGTGTGCGTGTGTGCGTGTGTGCGTGTGTGTGTGTGTGTGTAAATATGCCAATCAATATCTGATTTTAATACATAAAGGGCTACTACACTTTTTGATAGGTGCCCTGGGGTCTTCTACAGCTTTTTGAAATGCCATCAAATCAAGCAGGTGGGACCTCAGCTTAATGTCTCAGCCAAAGGGCAATATACACACAGGAGTACAATACCCTTCAAATATTACACTAGAGTGACAGCAATCCAACCATGTAGAGTGTAAACAGAACCCAGAGCCTTTGGATCTTTCAGCACCAGTGACATGTTTGCAACCTGTTGCACCAGTGATACTACAATGCAGTTGTGTCCACAGCTGACCATATATTTTGGGATAGTAATCTACCTTGTTGAAGGCACACATTACATAAGTGTAACATCTTTAAAGCCTGTGGTGTTTTAGACTTGCATACATCACAGAGAATAACTGCTTATTTGTCATAATCAATGACGATAGATTGGATGAAGTGTTGGTCTACTACAATGTAAGAACTCAAGGGGATAACAATAGAACAGAAGTGTGAAAATGAAATGCATGAAGGCTTTTGTGTCTCAGTTAAAAACAAAAGAAGAATCTCACACCAACACAAATTCAAGAACAGAAACGTGAATGTATTTTGTAATGTGCTGCATTATAAGGGCAGATATAAGATTACAGAAATCAAAAAAGTAAAATAGATTCACGCATCACTGTTCCTCCAGCATTCAGGACAACAACACAAATCCTCCCATTGCAGACATTGGTGAATGGGAAAAGTAGTTAGCCTGTCTGTATAAAAGTTATTGGAATCAAGAACTGAGAGTTATCAGGTACTGGATTATAGTGATATGTTTGACACCTACGAAAGAGTAGGGGGGGGGGGCACTGTCAAAGCATGAGGAGTTACAAACTGGCAGCCTTAGAAAAACCTGAAATTTGGTTACGTTATTTTGATGAGGATTTACAGCTGCTGTGAATATGTTAGAGTAGTTTGGAGATTAATACATCAGGGTACTTCAGACAGGAAAAATTTAACAAAAGCTGTGCTTGTCCACTAAGAAAATACAAACACACTGGGACAGAGGCATGATGTAATACCTTTTATTAGACCTACATAGTTTTGCAATTACTCAAGCTTTTGGGCTACAGGAGCCCTTTAAGTTAATGATGTTACACACAGTGCTTAAATATCCACTTGTATCAAGAAAGGAATGTACATAATTTATATTTTATCGGCTAAAAAATATACTTGAAAAATGTCAGTGTGGAAAGATAATGTGCAATTTGGATGCTTAGTACGACAACTACACCTCAAAAACAGACACTATTTGTGTGTGTGTGTGTGTGTGTGTGTGTGTGTGTGTGTGTGTGTGTGTGTGTGAGAGAGAGAGAGAGAAGCTTTATATGCCCTGGTTATAGCTGGCTATAAAAGTAAAGATTATCCATGTATGTTAAACTAGAATCAAAGTTCACTTAGCACCCCACCTCTTTACCACACTGTGAACATTTTCTGCCCTACCTAGTTTCTTCCCTCACCTCCATTTCATTGAATTTCTAAGCACTAATCACATGATCAGTTTTCTATCTAACAACCTCCCTAATACACCTCTTAAATGCTCACTGCTCAATGTCCAACATCAACTAATGCATAAATATGTTTTATACTGCAATAGTTGTCTTTATTTTATATAACTGTAATCTAATTAGCAAATGTATGTGTAATTATTAATGTATATTACTGAATATTTGTGCAGTTGCAAAAGTTACAGGTCAGAACTGCAAAAGCTCATATGAGTGAACACTTTTTTAGCCTGTAAAATAGAGTGAATACTCTTATGAGTGGACATTCTTCTCTATGAAATGTTTGCTGGCAGCCTTCTGTGTGAGATTGCTGATCATTTTAGATTTGAATCTAAAAGAATAATTATTTCTGTGCTCACTCTCATGCGTGTTCAACATTTGATGATACACTCATACCTGAATATCTGTTTTAAAATGTTTGTAAGTTGCTGGAGCTTTTCTTCTCAGGCTTCCATGGAAAATAATCTTTTGACTAAACCCTTTTGGACAAACTCAGTAAAAAAAAAAACAATTCTACTTTTTGGCCCTCCATCTCTTACGGTTTCTACCCATTCTCCTGTCAGTTCTAGAAGCATGATCCATTAGAGCAAATGTACAAAGATTTGTATAGATCTCTGTCTTGGAGACTTGCACTGTTTTCTGAGTATTACCTTGTTAATGTTGCTCCATTGTGTATGATGCACACCAGTTTTTTTATGAATCCAGTAGCCCATTTCTCTTACTGTGCTCATTATTTATCTATGTTTATGTTTATTATATGCTACAGTTGCATTTCCTGCTATCTGCTCCTTCCTTTTTCTTATTTTTTGTCAGCTTACATTTTATTGTTTCAATTTTATTTCTCTTTTAGCTAGTACTACCTTACGTGTACATAAGGTAGTGCTACTAGCTATGCATATTATATTATTTTTGGTATTACTCATGTTTAAAGTGAATTATTTTGATTACAAGCAGATAACGATAGGACAAACTCGCCACCACGGAGACCAGTTCAAGAAACCTTTAATGTAATCCAAATGCCAAACAATCCAGAAAAATGAAAATGTATTTAAAGTGTCATGGAGGGTAAGGCAGTTTTAGAACAATTTTGCACTACTTTTTTAAATCAATTGATACAAATTAATGAGCAATTAACTGAAGGTTGAGACTATATAAAAGCTCCTTTAATTGATGTACTGGTTATTCTGATGAAGTCGGAGAAGTTGACGAAAACGCAGGGTGTGATTTTTTGTACTAAGGCGTTCATTTTTCTGGATTGTTTGGCATTTGAATTACATTAAAGGTTTCTTGAACTGGTCTCCGTGGTGGAGAGTTTGTCCTATCGTTATCTGCTTGTTGCCTTTTTTTTTTTTGGAGTTTATTTGCAGTTCCTAATTTTCTTATTTTAATTATTTTGATTAACCTGTACAGTATTATTTGAAATATATCTTCTATCAGTTTATCTTCTTGCATTTTCTGCATGCAAACTCTTATTTCCATAGCCTACACTAGAAGTAGATTATACTCAGATATAATTTTCTGATTAACTAATAAAATGAGTTTTTTTTATTTTCTTGGAGTAACAACAGAAAGTAACCTTTGTATTTCAGGATGTGCTGTGAGAGAATGAATATAGGGATTTTCTGATTTTCAGTAATTTATCATTTGGTTGAAAAGCTAGCATTTTTTTGTGGATGGGAAAAGCCCACTGCCTGCATGAGGGGAGTTGCCCCAAAACCCCAACTAGTCAATATAATCATCTCCAAGGTTGAACCAAAAGTGGAAAAAGAGAAAAACCTCCACAATTAGAATTCTGACAACATGAGATTTTCAATTAAAATGAGTGGTTCCCCTACAGAGACATGCATATATGCTCCCATATGACGTTAGCTACAAAGAAAGAAAAGAAGGAGGGAGAAGTAGGTATTTTCTCAGGTTACATTGATTATATTGTTAGGTATAGATCACAGTATTCCAGGTTCACATTCAGAAATTAATCATGCTTTGG
Source organism: Protopterus annectens (assembly GCF_019279795.1). Taxonomy (NCBI): domain Eukaryota; kingdom Metazoa; phylum Chordata; order Ceratodontiformes; family Protopteridae; genus Protopterus; species Protopterus annectens. The sequence goes on along the minus strand of NC_056741.1, from coordinate 570,190,026 downwards.
AAAGTATACCTAAATGGAAAGTAAATGGCAAATAATATTAGTTGCATGTATTCCTTGTCTATTAACTTGAACAAAGTCTTAACCTTCAATAGTAATTGGATTTCTCTGCTTTAATCAACATATATAATAAGCTATATTATATATATGTATATATATATATATATATATATATATATATATATATATATATATATATATATATATTATCCATTATTAATAGAAAATAGTTAAGATATATGAAGATGGTGTAAAACATTCAAGGTTATGGTCACCTGCTAACCTACTCAGCTTTCAATGCATTTAACTGAAATACTTCAGTATTACATTTTTTTTTTCAGATTTAATATCTGTCTCTCTCAAAGAAGAATAGATCACATTTCTTTTGATGTCAGACTACTCTGTTGAATTAAAAAAATAAAGATACTTAGCTTGCATATAAAATTTTCTTCAGTTCTGCTATGTAATGATATCTGTGTTAGTTTGGCTACAAATATATTTTAGCAAATAAATGGCAAGTATATGTTTAAAATATTGTTATAAATATATGGAATTAATCTCAGCTGTTTTAATTATCATCACACTTTTAATCATATTTAGTAGATTGCTTGACTTATAAGACTCCCCGAAAGCTAGCATCTCTGCAATTGCTATGCATACCTAATATAACGATCCTTCCAGTTTGTCCTCCAGATTTATACCTCATTTTCTTTAAACAGTCATTTCCTTTATGTTGCAGTCAATGCAGTGATAAAAGCCAGATTTCTGTGCACATACTAAAAATAATTTCGGTTCTCTGTGTCATTTTCTTTTCCTCTTCCAGCTTGCAGTAACTTATCCTGTGATTATTTTCAAATTCTAGCTGATACATGGTCTTAGCCATCCACAAAATGACAGTGTAAATCATCACGCTGAGATATACTTAAGTGTTTAAATTTACATTTTCTTGTTTGAGCTGGCTTTACTGCTTATCTCTGTAATGCACATTAGTTTATATAACGCTGTTCTGGCATTCCTTACAGATAGCAGATTCCTTAGAGATAGCAGATATCTAGTGGCTTGTAAATAGTTCCATGATGCACATTAAAGAAAAAAGAATTTCAAAACAAGGACAGAAAAAGGGAAATAATTTCCTGTTAGTTTTCAAATATGCTATTTCAAATGTAAAACATTTTTTTTAATTCCTGTATGTAAGGAATGATACAGGTAGTTAGTTGCAAAGCGATGGACTCCGGATCTGGTAGGTAATACACAGATATGATTAGTTAATTAAATTATTTGTTGGTTTAAATCGTCGATGATTTCTCATTCATTACACTGAAGCTTAAATGTTGAGTTTTATCCATAGACAGATATTTCAGAAATATTTATTTTTAACTGCTTCTCAGCCAGAATTCAAAAATCTTGTTCAACTACAGAGTTACCCATATGACAGACAAGAGGTAGCATTGGTAATGGTAATAAAGTACTTAATAACCACAAACAATGAAAATAACTAGAGGTTCCTCACATCATAACCATCACCTGAAACTTTATTATTGCTAGGAATAATGCTGTCAATTAAAATCGAGACAGCAAACAGCAAGTAAAGACAAGCTCCATGCCGTAATGTGTTAAAATGCAAATGTATAAGAAAACAATGTCAACTGTTTCCATAGGTTCATAGGTAGGTACTAGGCTATTGGCCCTAGGGCCTATATAAGCCTAGCCAAAAAATGTACCCTGGCTTTTGCCACCCAAGAAAATTATTTTCCTGTGCCCCTGTCGAACAGAGCCACAGAAGTGATCCCTGGGGTGAATTTAATGAGGAGCTCTGTTTGACATAGATAGGTAGTCTGTTCCAGAGTATGGGAAGTCTCTGGGACAGGAATGTATCCCTCCAGCATGTTCTGTTTATTGTGGTGACAAGGTTTAGGTCCCTAGAGCGTGTAGCTCGAAGGGATTGGGATTTCTTTAAGTGGAGCATGTCCAACAGCTCTGGGTTTGATATAGCTTTTGTATGTTAGGCAGAGATCACCCCTGAGTAGGCGATATGTGATGGAGTAAAGCTGCAGTTTATTGAAACGGTCTGCGTAGGGCATCAGTTTGAGGCCAGTTATCCTCTTCGTGAGGTATTTCTGTGGTGTTTCCAGTTGTTGTAGATGTCTTGTGAGGTACATACCAAAAGGGGTGTTGTACTCTATAATGGGTCTAATGAGTGATGAGTAGAGGGGAACAATGACCTCTTTTTTTCTGGATAAGAATCCTTTTGTGATGAGATGAGCCATGTAGAAGGATTTCCTGACCACTGTGGCGATGTGATTATCAAAGGAGAGACTACTGTCCACCTGTGTCCCAAGGTCTTTTATCACATTTTCGGCATTAAGTAAACTACCAGCTATGTGGTAGTTCATGGGTACAGAGTTTTTACCAAAGGGGATGACAATACACTTTTTGGCATTGAGCTTCAGGCCATGGCTTTGACACCAGATATCTGTCTCAGTGAGGCCATTTTGTAGTTTGTCCACATCATTAGAAGTTTCGATTATGGCTCCTAGTTTGCAGTCATCTGCAAACTTTGTTAGCCAAAAACCTTCTGTGAATTTTTCACAGTAAAACTATTAATATGCCCCTTGAAATACCAGTCAGTTTTCTACAATCCTAACCAGCAAAATATTGCACCTTGTTTTAAAGAACGCAGCAACCTAAAGATAAAGCTATCATTTTTACTTGTTTAGTTATGATTACATGCATGCATCTGGAGAGAGCCACAGACCTGTAAACTGATGACTATACTTACCAAAGAAAAGGAAACTGTGTAATACAGGTCAGCCTAAAGTCTGTCTAGCTGTGCACTAAGAACAAATATTACCACAAGGTTCTCTCAAAGACCTGTGGGCAGGCAATATAGACCCCTTATAGCTGTCCACATCAGCATTTTGCATCAACAGCCCTCTTACTGGTCTTCAAATGAAGCTCAAAAATACATGATTTAATGGGTCCTGGTACAAAACATGCTATCAGCATCTATACATGATATACTTACACAACACCTTTCCAATATGGTCCTATTGTTGACACAGGCATAAGTTATTGACATCTCCTGTCCTGTCACCCATGACACAGATGTATTTTAATTTTAATTATCGCTGCCTCAGTCTGTATCAGCAGCACTCCTGGCAGAGATATACAATGTATTTATACTGTCTTCTCCTTGTAGTTGTTCTTAGGTACAGGCTCATATATCATGGACCTCCAGTTTGTCTATATACCCATTCCAAGCATGTGCTCAGTAATCAGCAAAAACCTTTTCATTCTACAGCCCTATGCCCAGTTGAGCTATACTTAACTTCTACTCCACTCAGCCACTCTCCCATCACAGCACAGTGAACTGTAGCTTAAAACATGTCTTCTCACTGCTCAGTCATATAAACATACTCTCATAATACAGTATTCACCAGTATTCCCCAGTTCCAAAAACAAAGCTATCCTAAGAAGGATCCCATGCTACCTTGACCTGCATGTCTGCACAAGGCACAAACCTGCATACAAATAATTCATGAATTAAGTCACAGCAAAGTTACTTGGTTATGTAAGGGTACTACATAGCATAAACATGCAAAGCCTTATGCAAGCCGAGTACTGTTATGACTGATGGGAGATAGGATGGGGTTTTTGACAGCTGTCAGGGTATACTGTCAGTGGCATAGCAATGCCTGTCTCCTCACCTGAGTACTCTGCCCTGGTCCACCAATCTGACAATGCTACTCATCATAACACACAGCTATTTTTGCCATTATCACTGTATATATTGCATACATCCTTCTTTTTCACAATCTCTTCTGAGATTTACTTTTATTGTTATTTGTAGGTCTATTTTATTTGCAGTACATAGTAGGAAAACAACTCTGCACAACAGAGATGAACATAGTAGACGTAAAATTAAGAAACTCACTTGTCTGTACATCCCTGCATGTTGAAAGTAAATAATAATAGCTCACTAGACATGATTTGGCTGATTTTGGCATTTCCACATTTTTACATTCATGCATTTGCACTGTTGACTTTAACATCTGTCTCCAGATGCTGTTTACATATTTCCTGTACAGATCAGGTCTAGCTTTGCAGATGCCAGTAAAAACAACACCATTATCTTGCATTATGCAAAAAAATTATCTTTTTTAAATAATTATTCTTCTGGATCAGAAACAGCAATTTTACACCATCCACAAAATATCTACTTTTGTATACTATACGAAGGAGTTTATAAATAAGAAAAGCTAAATTCCTATCTGCAGAGTTGTAAGAACAAAAGGCAGTTTCCTATGTATAGTAAAATAATACTGTGATTTAATTCTCAATTATTTTCCTTGCAGCTCACCTGACTCACAATACAATGACCAATCTAAGAACATCTACCTCTCAACCACTTGCTGCAAAAAATGTGGACAAAAACTAAAATAATGGTGGAGAAAAAAAGCACAAAAATAGGGACAGATTTTAAGTACTGGTCTTATAAACTTAGAAGGTTGCTTGAATAATGGGTGTTGTATTAGAGTGCATTTTCTGAAGGATATAAAATCTGAAATTCTAATGCACATTATTATTTAGGGACTTCAGCCCTCAGTGATATGCCAGGAAAGTGCAAATTTCATGAGGAGCCGACCAAAATATGAGGCAAAAATCTGGACATTCTGCAAAAATCTGAACAGCTGAAAAGTATAATGTGATGTGTTAATTTACGGGACAACATCAACGTGTCTCCCTTTCCTACTATCAGCTGTCTTCTTTCACACAAAGTAGCTCCAGTGTAAATATGACAATGTCAACCCATGTAGACTTAGCGCAAAGCTTACATGGAGTTTACATGTTTACACGGAGAGCAGCGCTAATTGTATGTGCATGCTGCACGCCATGTTTAAATGTAAACTGTTTCTGGCCCAGAAACCATGTAAAACAACACAGACACCAGCAGACATGTAAAGCTGTTTAACTTCAGGCAAACTAGGTCTGCAGAATTGCACGGAAATACACAATGATTACCAGGGTTATTAATAAATCAATGCATATATTTTCAACACATTACACGAAAGTGTATACGGCGCAGAGTATTCTGGAAACCTGTTTCAAGCACACTCAATAAAAGTTGTGTAAATGATCAGTAAGGGTACATAGACTGCATTATAAATTAATAGTCAGAGGAAGTGTGTGTATTGAAAAGGGACACACAGATGAACTGTAAGATGACATATCAATGGGGAAGATTCTTTGTGATTTAAGCATCCTGACATGAACAATGGAGAGGACATATATCGGGAATGGTATATACAAACAGGGGTGAGGTGCATATTGTGAAGCTGTGCAAAATGAGTTGTCTGAATATGGATGCAATGTCAGCATAGGTCTTAACCAAGCATGACACATAGTAACTGGCTCATAAACAACAGTAGACAGAAGCATGCAGAATCAAGGACAATATTAGAATAATACCACCCGTAATCCCATCTCTTTGACATAACATATGTGATTGTGAGTGATCATATGTGGTTCTTGAGAGTACACTTGTACAACTATTATGTCTCATCAGCAATCTTTGAAGGGAACCAAGCATACCTTCCTCAAAATTAAACATCTGCCGGAGGTGTTGGGAGGGACATTGTTATACCTGTATTTGAAATTTTGAGCAATCCTGTCTAGTTGACAGGTGTGCATGCCATATATATGCCACAATCCACATTTTCCCAAATGTAACCCATACCATTAATGTTGTCCATCAGCTATGTATTTACTGTGTACATCAGAGAAACATATATCACACATACATCTTGCACAATACCTTGAATGGGTTTCTGCAACAGCATGCTAATGTTTATGCACCAAAAAGAATACTTAGGTATGTCTGATAGAGCTGACTGTGGCAAATGTGGTGGACATAAGTTACTCATCCCTGGAAGATATATTGCAAGGTACATGCAAAAGAGTACATTGTACTCAATTACTGGAGTGATGAGGGCTGAAAACAATGGAACTATAATGCCCTTTGATGTGGATGTCCTGCACATACTCAGGAGTTGTGCTACATACAAGAGAGTAGTCACCATTGTGGGCACATGCTGATGGATGTTCTGTATATCATCTCCCTGAGTACACAGGTCACATACCACTTAGTCTGCTCATAATTGTAATTGTATATATTACAAAGTATATTGTAATTATCTAGAGTGTTTGCTTTTATAATGGAACTAACCCCCCCCCCATGATTTTTCTTCATCTGCCATGTCACCATGGCTGTGGCACCAATCCTTTGTGTGTGTGGATACAATCTGTATTATAACAATACCACACTTGGATTCAATGATTATCCACAACTTGTAGTCCTCCACAAAGCTGGTTGGAGAAAGGATCTATAAGTCAGTTTTGATGTCTGAGACTTAAATAATGGACAGAAAAGGGTCTAGCACAGAGCACTGAGGTACAGACCTGGTCACTGGACTCTAGATAGAGATAACTTAACATGCTACAACATATTTATCTGTCACATATGTGTTCCAGTTTTCTACTCACTTGGTGATGTAGGTGTTTGTGGCCACTTTAGACAGTTTCTCTGTAATACCTGAATGTGGATTTGTGTCAAATGCCTTGGCCAATTCAAGTTACACAGGATGATAGTACTGTCATCACGCATGCCCTTGGTAATGTTCTTGAAGATAGTGAATAGATGTAACAGACATAATGTAGCCTTAGCAAATCAAACGTGGGTTTGATACACAGTCTGGATATTTCCTGTGTCCTTTTGGAGAAGTTCCATGAGGACTCCATGGCCTACCTCTCAGATGAGGATAGTCAGGATGGGTCTACACCACCATTCATCAGGTGATGGTCCCCCAGTCAGAAGGATGCATGTTGCTGTATGCCCTTCTATGGGAACATAGGCTGTCTAGAGGCTGTTTTGAAGTACAGATCAAGCTGTGCCTGGTAATACAACACGGTCCTCTATGCATCAAGCCTTCATCCTCCCCATATTGCCAGGAACATCCTGAAATCTCAATTCATAAGTATGAGGCACATTTGTTCTCATGAAGAAACTTTTCAAGAACATAGACGGGACCTTACAAACAGGTTCATAGCCAGGGGATATCACATGGGACATGTTCTGCAAGTCAGCAATTGGGCTAATACATTACCAAGGCAGGATTTGTTATCCTATAAATCACGGAGCCATGAAAAAGCACAGCCCATCAGGTTTGTAACAACCAATGCCAGGAACTCAGACCTATTAATCAACAGCATCAACAGACATTGGAATATTTTACAATGTGATCCAGAATTAGCCAACCTAATACCGGATAGATGCCTATTTTCATTTCGTAAAGGTAAAAATCTGGCATCATGTTTTAACCACTATAAACACACACACATGATACATTGCATACCCATTCATTACAAACTACTTTGACCGGGGAACCTCTTGTTGGCTGCTTTCCTTGTGGCCATTGCATCAATTGTGACAAAATTATGAAATCTAAACAATTCACGAGTAGGAATTGTTCCAGGGTGTATGATATACAATTTTTTGCCAACTGCAGTAGTGATTGGCTAGTTTATTTGGCCACATACAGTTGTGGGTCCTTCTACATTGGTCAAACGTCTCGCCCTCTAAGGCTAAGAATTTCTGAACACATAAGTAATATTAAAAACAAAAAAGTTAATAATGCTCTGTACAAACACAGTCTGACACACAAAACTGCTAAATTTACTTTCGCAGTTATTGACATGGTCAAGGGTAATAAATCTAATAAAACCGGATGCATTCCATTATAGACTCTAAAGAAAAGAAATGGATTGTAAAACTATGTGGATTGTTTCCACCTGGTCTTAATGAGCAATTCTGAAGATGAGCCAATAGTATGACAACTGTATGTATATAAACTGTAGCATTTGACTGTTTTGTTCCACACTGAAGAAGGCTGTGTGTTGTTGCCAGCTGAAACCGGTCTGGTTATTTGTTCTTATGTTACTACAAGAATTATAAAGCATTTTTGATCACAGTTTGCTGGCTCCGCTTGGTTTTTTTGGAGGTCAGGTTTTAAGTCATGCTATAGGCAGCCCGTGAAGTTGTCAGGGCCCCACTGATACTGTGTTATTAGCCACAGAGAATGGACAAATGAGCTGTCCTCCAGAGAATAAAAACTGAGTAATGTTTGCATGTATACTTTGGCTGATGGCCAGTGGTGACAGAGGGGTGACATGTGAGACAAACTGCCAGCTAGCGGATTGTCTATTCATTCCGGTTGGGTATATTTGGTGGCATCTACATACAGATCTGTGCTTAGTTGTGAATTCCACTTAACATTTCATACATACTGGAATAAATGATTTGTGAAAAGACCTCCAAATATAGCCTTGGTCATTCATCACATTCCACACACTGTTGCTATGCACACAGTCCTAAAACTGGACCAATGTCATATACTTACACCACTTGCACAGCATATGCCTATATGTGTTTCATGGTAAAGCTGTGTTTGAGTGGCCTGATGTCATATCAGGACTCATTAGAGGGCAGTTTTTGTGGTTCAGGCAGAACATTTCCTTGCCAAAAATGCTAATAATCACACAGTGGTGCTGCTAACCACCTCAGTAATCCTTGGGTCTGGTAACACAACTATACATACAATGAATTCCACAAGGTTGCAATTGCATCAAAACATGTGATACATTGGTTGTGTATATCACAGCTTAACACCATGTGTATGAGACAAAGCATATGTGACCATGCAATTAATATGTATTAATACTGATGTGTGTCACAGAACATTTAATGATGGTATGTAGGCACATGCACACCTGTACCATACTGTGTCACTGTGATGGTGGAATGTGTACTTTGTAGAAGTTTGATCTGCTCCACTACAACAACACATATCCTAATACACCAACAATATACGTATTAAGTGCAGCATACCATGTCAACAGTTCTTAAGAGGCAAATTAGTACATCTGTTATATAAGGAGCATGTAGTGCAATGGCAGCAGTGGCCATGAATACATTAGCACAGATCACTAATTTTAATACCCTCATGTAGTCATACTGCATATCCACATCTCAATACAGTAAATATCAATGACAGTAATGCTGACATGTCAACAGTTCATAAGGTCTCAATGTTCATAGGGTTATAGAACATTATTAGACCAATGGCCAACATCAAACAACATCTTAGCCATTATTATACCAGTTGACTGCAGTGAGACTGGAACCCCTATCTAACTAGGTACACCAGCTAAAGAACTCAGTACTTAATCCAACCACCACACCACAAGTCTGACTCAATTTATAATGGCTGACATCACCAATAGATGCTTGAGAGAAGATGTTGTGAGACCTGAATTAAATGGATATGTAGGCATGTACAACTGTCAAAATACTGGTGCTCCATACGATTGTACTGATAACTGAAGGATACACAGTTATGCTCTGATGACTAGACACAGACACAGACACATACATACACACACACACACACACACACACACACACACACACACACACACACACACACACACACACCACTCACACACACACACACACACACACACACACACACACACACACACACACACACACACACAAATTGACTGCAGTGACATTAGAACCCCTACTTAACTAGGTACTGTAGCACATTTTATAGTCGATGACATCATCGATGGATGTTTGAGAGAAGATGTTGGGAGGCCTTTATGAAATGGATGGCTAGCCATGCATGACTGTCAAGATATTAAAGTTCTGCATGTTACCAGATTGATGAGTGTGCAAAGTGTAGTATTTGCTGTTGTGTATCCAATGTGCAGGTATACTTTATGAGACAGCTTTACAAGCTATATGCAAACAGCTGTCCACGTTGCTACAAGTATTGAAAAATCTGAATGTGTATTGTCAGTATAAACATATATATGGTATATAAGAAAGCATTTTTATTTATTTCTGTAGTGTAGATGATATATTTGGAAATAAGTACTGAGAGACCAAATCTCAGGTGCATGGGTGCAGGCAATGCATGACTACAGTGCAGATATGAGTACAGTCATTAAAAAGTGCCTTCCCTTTGGTTGGGTCTATATTAGATGAATGAAAGTTCATCTTAGCAAACGCTCACATGAGCGAATATTGCGGAACTCGAAACCGCAATTGTGAGATCGCGGTACAGTGAGGATGGGAATATTTGCCCTTCCCTCACTGTAGTACAATCTTGGAGTTGGAATATATATTTAGTGGGGGTGTGTGTGGGAGGCGCAGCCCCCCACAATTGCAGTTTTGAGTACCTGAATATTTGCTCATGTGAGCGTTCGCTAAGATGAACTTTCATTCATCTAATATAGACCCCTTTGGTTCATAGGTTCATAGGTTGGTACTAGGCTATCAATCCTAGGGCCTGTACAAGCCTAGCCATAACAATTCCCTGTCTAATTCTTCCCACAATATTTACTTCCCTGGACACCTGTCTAGCAGGGCGACTGATGTGATGTGTTTTCACATGGACTTTACTGGGACAAAGACTAACTATGTAGTAAACATAAGTAATATATTGTAATGTGCACTTTCCATAAGTGCACCACAGAGCAGTTTGTTTGTACAATCAATGGCAAAGTGTTTGTGCATGTGAGATACACATTTATACTCTTTCCCCATTTGCGAATAGTTAAGCTATGAGCATACATGAACCACTGCTTCACTGATAAAATTATAAGAGTTCTATTTATTTGCTTACCTCCATGCAAGCACCTTAAGTGGAAAGGTGTGGCAGTCAGCAGTGTGGATAGTACTGCATGTAAGAAATGCACCTGCTGCTCAGCTGACTCTGTGGCAACAGGTGTAAATGCATTGTGAGACTTCTTTATAGCCCAGATGATATGAAGTTCGAACCCAGGTGTATCTAATACTTTTAAATATGTAATTTTATTGCAATGAAATAATTATTAAAGTTAGTTTAACTTTGTATTTCCATAACACAGTGGGTTTAAGCAGCATTGTGTGGAGGTAACTGCAGCACTGGAGCCATTTGCTATTGCTCAGCATTGATGCACAATGCCAAACTCTGCACAAACACAAAATACAAAAATAGATGGGCTTCATTGGGTTGTTTTCACTTATGTATGTTTTGTGTGATTCTATTTTTTGACCAGATTAAAGGTGTTAAAATGGTGTAGACAGGAAAGTGGTGAAATGGGAGGCAAGCAGGGGGAAGAATAAAGGAAAAGCAGAAGAGAAATGTGCAGGAGGGAGATAGGAAAGAACCATAGCTATCCACTTCTTCAATAGTGTAACATGAAAATATGTATAGAATATTAGGTGAATTTGGACTGTCACGACAACAAAAAAGGGTGACTACATAATCATGTTGTGCAACCAATTGGACTAAATCAAGTGTGTTGAGAAGACACCTTTGCAAAGTGGAGAGCTATCCATGGGACAATTTTATTTTTGTGCAACAGGTACCCATTTTTATTTTTTCATTTCAGTAAAAGAGGAATGTTGGACACGTTGTCACTCTTTTTATGTGCATTAAGAAGACGTTGAGGCTTGGGTGTTCATTTAAGTAGTTTATTGTATACAAATACATCAGGATGAGTAGCAGGAACATTAAACTTAAGCAAACTACCTAACTGAATGACTGCATACTTGCATGCTATCACTCTGGCTGCTCACTCAAAATGGCACTCTTGCTTGCACATGCTCAATACTTATATGCATGTGCTGGCTCACTGGAAAACTTCTTGAAGGTATATCACACACTCTTATCTACACAAGTGACGTAGGTATTTCTGAGTCCAGTAAGTAGGGTAAGTGAGGAAGCGGATTCAGACAAACAATACAAGACATAGGGATGGTGAGGGACAAAAAAGGTGGGGGACACCATGGCTGAGGATAGGGACAGGAGATCAGATGGCCATGCCTGTCAAACATGGTAACAGGGAGAATCTAGTTCTCACCTGCAGAACTGTCATCACTATCCCTTTACTCTGGTGGCTGTTGGAGTGCTTGATGTCTTCATTTACTTATCATAATAGAGCCCATCCTCTTCATCTGGAATAGGTGTGAAACAATGGTGTCGTGCACGACCTTATGCACTAAGCCTGGCATCTCCTGGGAGGTGACAAAAACTCCACTTCTGCCACTACTAGAGAGTAGCACTGCACCAACTGCCAGGGTAATGCTACCTGATGTGGAGTGTCCAGATAGTGCAAGGGCAGCAGAGGCAGTATTGCCAGATTGGGTACCAGATATGCTGAGAGTCAGTGCAGGTGCCACTGGAGCAGGGGCAGACTGAGCCACACTGCTTGGCCTACCTCCCTGTGCTGTAAAGCATTTTGTGAGTTGTCAGAAATTGATGACATCAGTGTTATAATCACACATTCTAAAATAAAAAAAGAGATACAGGTTGGGGTGGGAGAAGAAAAAAGAAATGATTAATGCCATCATATGTGACATACAATGAATTATTGCAATATAAAGAATTTAGTACTACTTTTAGATTTAAGTATATTTCTTAAAAACTACACACTATAAATAATATTTGAGCTTTGGCCAGCTAACATCTACCCGAAATCAACTGGATGTATAAGTGAATTTAAGTACACTTTTATCTGCTCTTTTTCATATAGTACTGTATTTAATTTATTTATTTGTGTTTTTCATTGAATATTAACTCAACTGAAGTTGTGGCTGTCTCTACAGTTAGTTTCCCACCCACCCTCCCTGTTCTTGTTTTGGTGTTAATGTTGGTGGCTTTGAAATTGCCTGCCCCTCTTGTAGATTTGTATTTGGATACTCCTTCTGGGCCCATCTCATTTGCTCACTCAACTGAGTGCAGCAAGATCATATTCTGATTTCAGGTGCTCCTACTGTGTACAAAGAGAGCATTTGGGAAGGACAACCCCTGTAACCTCTTAATCCTGCTCTGTTCCCTCCCTCAAAAAAATAAATAAATAAATAGATAAAATAAAATATATATTTATTTTATTCAGCTGCTCTTACTGTAACTGTCTTAGTTGCTCTTCTGCGTGCTATCTGTTCAGTCGCTCTGACTCTGCACTTATTACTGCTTGTTAGTAGCCTTCTAATTTACTGCCTTCTGCACTTGTTTTTTAGTCATTTGTTAATTTAATTGCATTTATTTGAACTGTATTTGCCGTAGTGTTGCTATACACTTGGGTGTGCTGGCCTGCACTGCAATTTGAATTGTATTTATTGCTGTTTTAGCTGCTTTTCTGTAACAAAAAAAAAATAATAATAAGCTTGTTTCCTGCCTTTCCTGTAACTAGTCAAGTCCAGATACAGACTTACTGTATCTAGGACTGTTGGCAAGCTACTGAGCCCCCCAAGCCTTTCTGTTTTGGAGGGATGACTTCTAGCTTATCAGTGGGATTGGTAAGCACTAGGTAGCCTATCTACCATGGGAAGAGTGGGTTTTGGCCCTGAAATTCTGGCTCATTGGCCATCAGGGAAGTTTATCCATCTCTTTCTACTTTCTGGTTAAAAGCCCATTTTGCATTTGGTCCCCACCTTTCCTACAACTAGTGTAGTCCAGGTACAGATTTGCTGTATCCACGACTGTTGGTAAGCTTCTGAGCCCCCCAGCCCATCTGTGTTGGAGAGAAGCCTTCTAGCTTATCAGTGGGAGTGGTAAGCACTAGGTAACCTATCTACTACAGGAGGAGTGGTTTCTGGCCCAGAAATGATAGTTTATTGGTCATTTGGGGAGCTTTTCCATCTCTTTCAACCTTCTGATTTAAAAGCCTGTGTTTGCACTTGTTTCTTGCCTTTCCTGTAACTAGTCTAATCCAGGTACAGATTAGCTGTATCCAGGACTCTTTGTAAGCTTCTGAGCCCCCCAAGCCTTTCCGTGTTGGAGGGAAGCCTTCTAGCTTATTGGTGGGAGAGGTAAGCATCAGGTAGCATATTTACCACAAGAGGAGTGGTCCCTGGCCCAGAAATTGTAGCTACTGGCTGTTTGAGCAATTTTTTCTATCTCTTTCAACTTTCTGATTTGAAAGCCATACTTGCGCCTGTTTCCCGCCTTTCCTATAACTCACCTACTCCATTTAAAGAGTTGCTGTATCCAGGATTGTTAGCAAGCTTCTGAGCCCCCCCCCCCAAGTCTTTCTGTGTTGGAGGGAAACTTTCTAGCTTATCAGTGGGAGCAGTAAGCTTTAGGTAGCCTATCTACCACCAGAGGAGTGGTTCCTGGCCCAGAAATTGTCGCTGTTGGCCGTTTGGGCAATTTTTCTCCATCTCTTTCAATGTTCTGGTTTAAAAGCCGCACTTGCACTTGTTTCCCACCTTTCTTGTAACTAGCCTAGTCCAGATACAGAGCTGCTGTATCCAGGACTGTTGTTAGGCTTCTGAGCCCAGTAAAACTTTCTGTGTTGGAGGAAAGCCTTCCAGCTTAACAGTGGGAGTGGTAAGCACTAGGTAGCCTGTCTACCATGAGAGGAGAGGTTCTTGGCCCAGAAATTGTAGTTTATTGACCGTTTGGACATTTTCTCCATCTCTTTCATCTTTTTGGTTTAAAAGACCACATATGCACTTGTTTCCCATCTTTCCTGTAACTAACCTACTGGGAAGCATTAGAAAGCCTTAAACTGATACAAGCCTTCTATCTTAGAAGAGCGACTTTGGAGTGATTAAGTATCAGTTTTCTGTACTTTCTTGCTGTACTTAACTGTTTTCCTCCTAAACGCAGATTTTCCAGCATTTATTATGATTTTTTTTCACATATTGTACTTATTTGACTGCCTGCACTTTTAAAAAGTTGTTTTTTGTTTAAATAATTTGTTTAACTGTTGTAGGCTACACACTAAAGTGCAATAGCCTTTTCTGATCATTTGTAGTCGTTTAAAGCTGTTTTAAGTGTATTTTTTACTGTTTTTGCCTTATCTTTTCAAAAAAACAAACAAAAAAAAAAAAACAAAGAAAATTCCTTGTTTCCCACCTTTCTAAGCTAGTATAATCCAATTTTCAGGTTAGTGCTGAATTCAGGTCTGTGATACTAGTTTCTGAGTTGCCCATACCTTACTTGGATAGAAGGAAGTTTCTCTGTTCACCTGTGAGAGAGGGAAGCTTTGAGCAACCTATCTGTCCCTGGAGGAGTGGTTCCAGCCCAGACGTTAGTAGTTTATTGGCCATTTTGGGCTAATTTCTATCTCTTTCATTCCCCTACTATAAAAACCACGTTTGCATGGTTTTGCGCACCGGGCAGCTCCAGTTAGCTATGGTTAAATTATTCCCGGCTCCACTAAGTCTCCTCTTCAGTTTTTCCCTTGAAACTAGTCTAACTCTCAACCTAAGCACTCAAAAAGCATCTTACAGCCCAGCACTTACTCAGACCTAATAGCAAGCACTAATATACCCTGACACTAATTGTCCAGCAGGACAAGGCTCTTTATTCACCCTTCACCAACCAAGTAACTAAGCAGCTCACCCTACTATTCAGGCATGACCAAAGGGAATTTTCAGGTGTACTCCCCAGTCCAGCTGGTGAATCTGGGTATCCTGAGGCAATGTTACAACTGCCTCATCTACACAGACAACCCTCTCCTCCTACCACAAAACACTAACATATGCGAGAGATGCAATTATACAGCCAAACTGGAAGCTAAGCTGTCTCCACCCAAGACTGGAACAGACAGTCAAGAAGAGAAGGTTAACACTTGCACCACACCTCCAGCCGCACACAGACCTACTAAAACAGCACTGGCAAAAAATACGCATAAATACACAAAATCATACTTGGAGTCTCTAAATAAAAACCTGCAAAAGCCTCAGAGACCTCCAAAGCAGGCATCCAAACAACCTGCACCTCCCGTCATCACAAACCAGACAACACATAAAACACAAAATCAGTGTGTCGCACAATTACAGCCCTTAAGGCGAAATAACATACCTAACACACTAGTAATAGGTGACTCTATAGTCAGGCACACTGACATCCCACTCACTAAGCTGGACAAGCAGAAGGTTACTGTTAGCTGCCTGTCAGGAGCCAGAATCTGCCACATAACACAAGCACTAAGGTCACTCCAGAACAAGTACAAATATGACTCTGTCATTGTTCATGTTGGTGTAAATGACCTGAGACATACCTCCCTGGACTTCATGAAAAGAGACATGGAAGAGCTCTCTGATCATGTAGCCCAGGCTGGTATGACCCTGACCTTGAGTAGCATCCTGCCCTCACCAAGAATGATACCTCAGTATAAAGAAAAATTATCAATTTCAACAATTGGCTAAGCTTCTGGTGTCATTCAAAGGGGATCCAGTGTCTTTCAGCCTGGGACAAAATGCTCGACAAGCCACATTGCTTCGCAAGAGACGGCTTGCATCTGTCACCCCTAGGCTTTCGAATACTGGCCAAGGCTCTTGCTGCCTCCATAGTGCCTTTTTTAGGCAAGGCTCAAAAGTCAAACCCACCTCTGTAAACAGCACAATTAACAAAAAAATGTGGGTTATGCTACTCAACGCCAGGAGTTTAAATCTCAAAATGCACGCACTTGGAGCACTCCTCAGTATGGAGAACGTTGACATCTGTGCAGTAACTGAAACCTTGTTCAAGGCTCCAGAGATCATCCCAGCACTACCGGGCTACAACTCATACCACACGTTTCGGCCACAGAACACAGACTGAAACACAAAAGGAGAGGGTGTATCCATATTCATCAAGGATACCTACACCTCCAGGTTAGTGGCGCAGCATGATACCTCTGAGATCATCCATATGCAACTAACGTCGGGCAAATCTGCAATGCAAATTGTGGTCTGCTACAGATCACCCTCCATGACCCATGACCACCACTCCACCTTTCTGGAGACACTGGAAAACATGAAGGTCCTAACAAAAACCCTGATATTGGGCAATTTCAATTACCCTACCATTCACTGGGAAAACTACTCGAGTACAAACTCCCAGGCCCAGCGCTTCCCGGAATTCATCAACTCAAATTCCCTGGATCAGTTGGCAAACTCCTCTACCAGAGGTGAAAACATATTGGACCTGGTCATCACCAACATGGGCGACAGGTGTTCCACACTGGAGGTCAACCCATCACTGGTTAGATCAGACCATAAACTAATCACTTTGGATGTCCATTCTCCACCACCATCCCCAACTAAGGAAACCACAGTAAAAAACTTTTCTAAAGCAAACTTCACCTTGCTTAATACAGAGGTGGTAAGTTTCACAGCCCCCACACTTAAGGATAATGCTGCCCAAGATGCAGAAACCTTTACAAATGCACTCTATGAACACTTACAAGGATGCATGGATCATGCCATCCCTAGCAAAACCAAGACTCACTCCTCTAAGAGAAGGAAATCAGTTTGGTGGGCCCCTGCCATAATCAGACTATACAATAGAAGGAGGAAACTAGTGCAGAAAAAAAGCATATCCCAAGAAGGAAAGACATCCCTGATCAGTATCAGTAAGAAACTTAGGTCCCTCATGAAACCATCCAAGGCTAGCTTTGAAAGAAAAATAGCCAAGGATTCAAAAAATAACCACAAAGCCTTCTTTAGCTATGTTAAGAATCTTAGTGGCAACTCGCAGATATGCACTGAACCAGTGCAAAATAGCACAAAATATACTGAACCTACTGATATTGTCAACATCCTGGCAGATAAACTTCATCCCCCTCTCACCTCCAAAAGGGCACACAACAATATCGGAAAAGTGTAGTGTCCCAAAAATCACAGACGCATAGGTGAAAATAGCCCTTTCAAAAGCCAAAAACACAACATCAGTGGGACCAGATGGCGTCCCAGGCCATGTCTTGCATGAACTACAGAATGAACTAACCCCCCACCTAAACATGCTGTTCAACATCAGCCTCTCCACAGGCTATGTGCCCATAGAATGGCTCACAGCAACAGTTATTCCTCTCCACAAAGAAGGGGCCACAACTGACCCTGGTAACTATCGCTCCCATAAGCTTGACTAGCCTGGTCTGCAAGGCTATGGAGCACATCATCATGGAACTCATTAACAGAGACATTGGGAACCTCCAAACACTTGACCCGACCCAATTTGGCTTTGTTAAGGGCAGACCATGCCTAGTAAACCTGGTTGACTTCTTCAAGACAGTCACCAAGGCCATAGACGAGGGAAAGGTGTTTAACACAGCCTACCCTGACCTTGCCAAGGCTTTTGACACCATTCCCTACTCAGTTATTACAGAAAAATTCACCAGTCTGAACATAAACCCCTACGTCATGAGATGGGTTGCCAACTGGCTTACAGACAGAACTCACACGGTAAAAATAGCAGGCTCCAGGTCCAACTCTAAACCAGTCACAAGTGGTGTCCCACAAGGCTCGGTCCTGGAACCCCTACTGTTCAGCATATACTTCTCAGAAGTACAGGCAAACACAGGAGGATTATGGCTAACCAAGTTCGCCGATGACTGCAAACTGGGAGCCATAATTGGCTCTCCGGCTGACATGGACATCCTCCAAAAGGGCCTTACTGAGACAGACACCTGGTGTCAAAGTCATGGACTCAAGCTAAATGCCAAAAAATGCATAGTCATCCCATTTGAGAAAAACAAACCACCCACAAATTACCGCATAGGTGGCAGCCCCCTTAATACAGAAGAGGTAATAAGAGATCTGGGGACCCAGGTAGATAGTAATCTCTCCTTTGACAATCATATTGCCAAAGTAGTGTGGAAATCCTTCTATGTGGCCCATCTAATTACTAAAGGGTTCATATCTAGAAATAAAGAGGTTATAGTGCCCTTCTACTCGTCACTCATTAGACCCATCATAGAGTATAATGCCTCATTTGGGATGTACCTCACAAGATACTTCCAACAGCTGGAAAGACCACAAAAGTACCTCACCAAGAGGATTACTGGCCTCAAACATATGTCCTATGCAGCCCGACTGAAAAAACTCCGGCTGTACTCAGTGGCATATCGCCTACTCAGAGTTGATCTCTGCCTGACTTCCAAAGCCATGTCCAGCTCAGAATTGATGGACATGCTCCACCTAAAGAAATCCAAGTCTCTGCGAGCCACACGCTCTAGTGAGCTAAACCTCACCACAACAATATATAGAACATGCTGGAGGGATAGATTCCTGTCACAGAGACTCCCCATGCTTTGGAACAAAATTCCAAATTACATCAGGCAGAGCCCCTCACTAACACTCTTCAAGAGAAACCTTGACAAGTGGATGGGTAACAGAAAATACACCCCTGGGATCACTTCATTGGCTCTGCTTGAGAGAGGATCAGTTAATTAATCAATGGGGTGGCGAAAGCAGACACTCTCTGGCTAGGCTTTTAAATGCCCTCAGGCAGATAGCCTAGTACTTACCTAACTATGAACCTAAATGATTGCTCAAAGTAATCCTTGCAATGTACATATATTGCTCATATGCTTGGTCAAATAATAAAGAGTAAGTTAAATGCAGGGTATTTATGCTACTTCTGTTGAAATTATTACGTGATATTTTATTTATTTATTTATTTATTTTAAATTTGTTTACCCGGACAGTACGATTGGGCACATGTCCTTTTTCAGCAGAGGCCTGGGGAGAAAAGCTCCAGCAATAGGGAATACAAGCACTGTAAAAGATACAATACACAAGAAATTCCTGTAGCATTCAATCAGTAATAGTACAATGGGGAACAAATACAGGTCATTACATATCACTTTAACATAACGTGTCACATGAAATATTATTTTTAAATAATGTGACTATGTACTTGCTATTTGTGATATCTGACCCTACAACATCTGACTGCTGTATTAGAATTGATTCCTGCAGTTGGCTTGTGATACAGACTGATTCATGCATGCTTGATTTTACAGTTAGGATATGCATACTTAATTTGCTACTTCTGTATAGAAGAGCAATACTTACCTAAAATAATAGTTATTCTGAGATGCGTACATACCTCTTGCTTCCCTCAGTCTTTCAAAATGCTCAGAATGGGCCTCTCTAGTCACCATTATCTCCTGGTTGGCTGTAGAATAAAAAGAATGAACAAGAGAAGAGCATTATGCATACCAGTCTTACTTGTATGCAGTTATCTATCGTGTTTAAATTCTCTTTATCTGTGTATTTATACAACTGTGAGATGTCAGCAGTCATGGAATGTCAGTCACACTGGAGACAGCCTTGGCCAGACTATTTCTTACCTCAGACTTGTACTGGGAGGCTGTATAGTCCCCCTGCAAAAGCCTTCAGCTGTGGAGCTTTATGAAGAGTCCAATAAAGATTCCAGACCCCTCAACACCCCACATTTTAGCCCTAAATTGGGCACCTTCCCTTCTAACTTCAGGCATGTCCAGTCAGGGAAAACAGCAATAGTTAGCATGGCTTTTCTGGCAATTCATGTTATCACATATACTGGTAGTGTGCAAACCTGAACAACCATGCCAACCAAGTTTGTACAGTGCCAAACAGAGATGAAATCAGTTTATAAACTAAGAAGGGTAATGTGACAATTAGCATTAGTTATTTGTGTGGACCCTGCTGTACCTGTTAGTTGATTTAACTTTGCAGACATGTATTGGGGGTATAAATTATATGACCTGACACATTTTTGTGTAGCTTAACACACTGATAAAGTTAATTTGTACAGTGTGGAAATCAAACCTATGCATTTGAGACAAAATATATTCTTCCACATAGGTAATTTTTCATCCTTGCCACAGAACAAATGCTTGTTGAACATCCTCATTAATTATATATAAATACACATGACAGAGTGAGGGATTAATGGTGTATGTGTGTGACCTGACAAGGTCCTGGTTTATACATTTATGTGTGTATGAATATCATTCAGGTCTGAAGGCCATCCAAGCCCAGAGAAGACTATTATAGTTACAGAAATATAATGCTCAGTATACCCTCTGTGACAAATTTAATTCATATGAGCTCCACTACTATACATATTGTTATTTATAATTATGTTTAATTTTTTTATTTGTTTTTTAAAATAGTGGGGACAAGCATTAATAAAATTAGGAGTGTGCTAGATTAGATCCCAGGCTTACCTGCATTGTATCCCTACACTTAATACCAGCTACCACAGGAACAGATAAGGCATAGCTCTATATTTTCATACTCATTAAGTATGTGTGCTGACTGCAACCAATGCTGCTTTGTATGTTTGCAAACCATACAGGATACAATGTATTCATTTTGAAATTGTCTACTGCCTGCTTCCTGATTGCAGGTGTTCTGGACATGCAGGTGTTGAGGAAGGTTGCTGCCCACCTCAAAATGCTGCTTAGTGGGTTTGTGCAATAGCAAGAATCAAATGCAGCAATGTATCCGTTTTGAAACTGACTGCTGTCTGCAGGTGTTCTGTCTTATTCTTTTTGTGTGGGTCATTAGACTGTGTTTGCATGAAGGTAAGTGTCATGTAAACATAACAGGCAAAGCTTACCTTGCTTTTATCCTTCTAAGTAGTGTTTATTAGGTTTCATCCTTAAAAGATAAATGTGGGACTTGAGCCATGATATACAGATAGTATATAATGTGCGGTTTATCATGTTAATCAGGTGTGCTACACACATGTGTGTTTGATTCACAGGTCTAATTTATAAAGCCTTTATCATAGAAGTACATTACATGAAATTTATTTGATTTATCCATTTCACCGTCTTTGCGGTAAGACTCGAGTCACAGAGATATTAATAAAAAAAATTTAAAAAAGCTTAAACAACATTGCAAATCAAATTTTAGCACACATTACAGAATTTTACGCAAGTCAGGATTTTAATTGTCACACCAATGACCCTATAAACATAGTAAGGGTGTCTTATCCCTCTTTGCCACAGAAACAGCTTTGCAGCAGGAATGAAAATCATTGTGCATACAAGCAAGTCTCATTTCATCCACTGTATTAACAGGACATACAGCACTTGTACACTCAGTTCCTTGTACGTGTCAGTTACAGATTTAGTGCAATGACTGGTCACACAACCAGTTATGTGCATTGTCTACAGCAATGCAGCTCTGTTTTATCTTTCTATTGTGTTCATTCTTCTCTTATCTGAGGATTGATTTCAGGCATGCAGTCTGTAAGGCATTTTGTATCATTGTCCTTAAAATGTATGAAAATATTAAATGGCAATAATATACATAGTTATTTTGGTAACCAACCAGTAGATGGCGCATTACTGATAACCAATATGTGAAAAGGAAATGACATCATCAGATTGTTCATCAGCTGACAATTTGAAATTATATAAGGAAATGACATCACTGCTGCTGTTTGTCTGAAGAAGTCTGACATAGATCAAACGAAAAGCGCTTCACAGTTTATTTGATTTGAGCTTTTGTCTTTAATAAAATATCTTTTTGGCTTCTGCATCGTGGTTTGATGGCTACTCCTGGATATTTTCTTCAGTTTGTTATCGTTCATTTTCCAATGTCTGTTGCATCTCAGCAGGAGGGAGCCGTACAGCCCACGGGTTCACAGGATGGCCTTGAGCAGTCTATTAATAACTTAACTGCTTTAATTCTACAGTTAACACATCGAGTGGACAATTTGCAAAACAAAGTTCATACCATTGTTTCCCCTCGTCTTGTTCAAGAGGGTGCACTAGTAGACCTTGTTGGCAGCAGCGGTGATTTCCATAATACACCAGTTTGTTTGAAAGAGAACAAATGAGGCGGTACACCTGAAGTAGCTTCACATTCAGGTGTTCAGCTTGAACATCAAGAATTCCCGCGTGGGTCTGTTCATAGCGACCCTAATGGAAAGCGGAAAAATCAAAGTTTACCTATTTTACACGAGTGGCTAAAATCTTCATTTGCATTCAATGGAACTCCCACGTCCAAAGATACTACATCTGAATCTTTGTTAAACACATACGATTTAAAGCTTGCTAGATGTCGCAAACTTCAGCTCGAAAATTCGTATTTGAAAGAGTGCTTGAAGAATAACATCATTCCAAAGGGACTTCGATTTTGGAGATACCCCATGGGGGTAGTCAACAATTCTTCTATGCATACAGAATTATTGCAATTATTCGACAAAAGCGGTAAGGAACTTTTGCTCATAATGATAAAACACAATGAGCTTGAAATTGATACTTTGGTTAAAGACTTGGACATTTTACACAATAATATAAGACAAGATAAGCATTTTGAAAATGTAAAATATGAAATTACACGAATTTATAATTCCATAGACCAATATATGGCTAGGTTGAAGCAAACTAAAATAGAAAAATTACAAAGAGACCTTAAACAATATGCTAATGGGGTAGCTTACCCTAAACCTTCCGTGCCTCAAAATAGACGCACACCTAGCCATAATGGTCAACGCACATTTAATAATAATGATGATTTTGGTTCTGATGGACACATGGCGTCTTTACCACAATATGATTTTCCTGAAATTAGAAGGTCCGAAAGGCTAAAGAATAAGTCAGTCTGCTCTTACGCTGACGCAGCGGGGTATATGTGAGCCAGACCAAAGAGCAAAGAATGGAGGACTTAAGTCCTATAGTGCCTGGTGTGGACAATCATGTATGTGATGATTTTAATTGTGAAAATGATGATATGGACGCATGTTCAAACCATTCAAACCATATTTGTTTTAATACATCTGGTGATCTTGCTGTATATAATTTTTCAGATTGTGAGATTGATGTGAATGTAGCTATTTTTTTTTCAAAAGGTATTTCTTTTGTGCCAACAGCTAAATTTAAATTTACTGATTTTATCATTGATTTAAAGTTATTTTTACGTAAATTAAACTTTAGTTTATTATATCAAGATAATTTACAGAATAATGTTTCTAAGTTTCATATAAGTAGTACTTTCAACCCACCTTTGCACCCCAACTTAGTTTTGTTTGAGAAGGTTTGTCAACACGAATTACTTAATTATAAGAACATGGTTTCTCACATTGATGTTGAATCTAATTTATCTGAAATCGAACTTTCTGCACTACATAATTTGAAAACACACAAAGTAAGAGTTATGAAACCGGACAAAGGTGGGGGGGGGGGCTGTTATAATGAATCAACATTCATATAATGAAAAATTATGTAATATTTTAAATACAGAAACATATGTTAAGATTTCTTTGAATGAATTAAACCAGGCTTACAATAGGCTATATTCACAGTTGAACGACATTTTTTTAGAGAGGAGAATTACCATAGAGCAATATAATTATTTACGTGTCATTACACCAAGAATTCCGGTTTTCTTCGGAATACCAAAGATACATAAAAACAGCCTGGATCCTCCAATGAGACCTCTTATTGATGGACATCAGTCAATTACGTCAGTTAGTGCGCAATTTGTTGATTATGAACTTAAAAAAATCATCCAGAAATTTGCACATATTTGTCAAGACTCATGGTCTTTTTTAGAAAAAGTAAATGAAGTAGAATATTGCACTAGTGACATTTTGGTCACAGTTGACGTAAAAGATTTATACACAGTTATTCCCCAAGATATTGGTCTTGAATGGGTAAGTGAAATTCTACTTGAACAAAAAATTAACAATACATTAACTAATTTAATTATTGAACTACTTGAACTTGTTTTGAGCCACAATTTCTTTACCCATGATGGTCATTATTATCTCCAAAAAAGTGGTATTGCCATGGGCTCCCCTTGCGGGGGTGCTTATGCCAACATTGTGATGATCTTTTGGGAGAAGACATATGTCTTTTCTAGTATCTACAACAAGTTCATCAGATTTTATCAGAGGTTCCAAGACGACATTTGTATCTTTTGGAAAGGTAGTTTAGATTCTTTGAATGAATTCTTGGCACATATTAATAGTACTACTACATTTTTAAAATTTACTTATGAAGTAACATTTGATTTTTTGAATTATTTGGATGTCCATCTGGTCAAAAATGAGTTTGATAAATGTTACACGGCAACCATTTATAGGAAAAAAAACTTACAGTAACTCTTTTCTGCATTACACAAGTTGTCACCCTTTTCAACAAAGGAAAGCAGTGGTAAAAGGTCAACTTGTAAGAGCAGCTCGCACGATAACTACATTCACGGAATTTCTAGTTGAATGTGACAATCTGCGATGTATGTTTTTGAGAAGGGGATACCCAAATGATTTACTTGATGTTGTGACTCAGGAAGTTGTCACTAAACATCAAATAGGATTTTATAAACCCATATTAAACAAGCCCATGGTCAACCTGGCAGATTCACATGATGAGCATACTATTATTACTAGAACAACTTTTCAACAAAACAACATATTCACGAAATCTTTTATTACCACATTCACTTACGATCACAGTCTGATAAAAGATGTTTTGATTCGCAATTGGAGAATTGTTATGGAAGACAACTTGTGTCGCAACATGTTGCCCAACACAGTGAATGTGGTATATAAGAAAGGGAAATCCTTTAAAGAAATATTGAAATATGGTTGTTATGATCGTAATAAGAAAAATAGAGGTATGGTGAAATGCGGTGCCTGTAAATGGTGTCATAAAATTAACACAGGTTCTATTTTTAAAATCAGAGACATCACATATAGAATTAGATATACATACAATTGTAAAAGCAAAGCGATTGTGTATCTTGCCCAGTGCAACCAATGCACAGCATTTTATATAGGCAAAACCGAGAGGATGTTTACTTGTAGGTTGTATGAGCATGATTATGCCATCAAAAAAAGCATTAAACATAATGCTTTAGCCAAGCATATAAAAGAATTTCCTTTTCATTCTTTCGGTTTTGCCATTATAGATCATGTTACTATTAGTGATAGGTCTGCTTGGCCAGTTTTATTAGAATTGAAAGAATTAAGATGGCAAATATTAACACAATCTGATACATGGCCAGGTCTCAATGAGAGAACATCTATCACTCCAGTATTAAAACTTAAAGCATTGCACAGGGGAAAAATACATTAATATATTAATATATTAATATTCAGAATTATGCTTTACAAGTTTGCAATGTTTGATGCATAGTGTTGTGTGTAATTAGATTTTTTACTAATGCTTATATAAAATTAAAAAAAATTAGATTTTTAATATATTTTACATACAGTTTTCAGAACATTATTATTAGAATTTTGTTAAATGAATTTTTGTGCTCTTTTTAATGAATTTTGTAAAAACATCTAGTTATTTTGGTAACCAACCAGTAGATGGCGCATTACTGATAACCAATATGTGAAAAGGAAATGACATCATCAGATTGTTCATCAGCTGACAATTTGAAATTATATAAGGAAATGACATCACTGCTGCTATTTGTCTGAAGAAGTTTGACATAGATCAAACAAAAAGCGCTTCACAGTTTATTTGATTTGAGCTTTTGTCTTTAATAAAATATCTTTTTGGCTTCTGCATCATGGTTTGGTGGCTACTCCTGGATATTTTCTTCAGTTTGTTATCATTCATTTTCCAATGGCAATAATATACAGTTTTCAACAAAGGCAGAAGAGTCTGAATATTAGTTAAAAGAAACTGAAAAATGTGTGCTGCTCATGTCCTGTTAAAACCTTGATACAATTACTTGTACACTTTGTAAATGTATCCAGGCTGAAACACCCATTGCAGGTAAGGGCTTCTGAATTGTTGTATATTCCTTCTCCCTCCCACTAACCATTTACAGCTGCAATCCATTAGCAACAAGCACAGAGGTAGTGCCTACACTATGTTTACATCGACTACATGAATCCAAAAGTTCGAGATTCGGCAATTCTAATGATGCCACCCCTCATTTGCATATTCACTGTGCTTAGCGGCATTAGTGTACACGAAACCAAGAGAACCATGTAGTTGTGGAACTTGAAGGTGAGAGGACTGTGTATTTGTAGAAAATTAAAACGAACCAAGAGAACACACAAAAAAGCCACAGTCACCTTGCTCCAGCAAAAGAAATCAGAGAAATAATCCAATTGATGAAAAAAGCCAAAGAGAACTCTGAAGTCTTAACGCAAATTTATTATGAACGTTTTCGCCTTGCTCACTAGCTTGGCTTCATCAGAGAAAGTAAAATAAATGGTAGCAAAATGCTACATTTATTCAACTCGGAAAGGAAATTATGTCATTAAAAAATTAAATTAAAAGGAAAATACTGTCATAACACAAGTTTAAAAATGTTATGTGCAATACCAACATCAAAAACAGTTATAAAATATATTCAAAATGGTGAAATAAATAAAGGTAGTGTAAATGCTACTTATAATCTCAAATTTGTTTATGCATGTAAAAAACTATGTGCAAGCGCTAAAAAGTTTGTTAAAATGCGACTCAGTAAATAATACAAAAAATGTCGCCAATGCAATAAAGACATAAGAAAAGTCTATAAAATTGCATCCTAGCTTCTACAAAAGGCATATAGTCATAACAAAACACAAAACTGTTAGGAGAATAAACTATGAGTCATAACATCTCATAACATTCCCTAGTTCTAATATTTACCTGACATATTGTGAGATGTTATGACTCATAGTTTATTCTCCTTACAGTTTTGTGTTTTGTTATGACTATATGCCTTTTGTAGAAGCTAGGATGCAATTTTATAGACTTTTCTTATGTCTTTATTGCATTGGCGACATTTTTTGTATTATTTACTGAGTTGCATTTTAACAAAGCTTTTTAGCGCTTGCACATAGTTTTTTACATGCATAAACAAATTTGAGATTATAAGTAGCATTTACACTACCTTTATTTATTTCACCATTTTGAATATATTTTATAACTGTTTTTGATGTTGGTATTGCACATAACATTTTTAAACTTGTGTTATGACAGTATTTTCCTTTTAATTTAATTTTTTAATGACATCATTTCCTTTCCGAGTTGAATAAATGTAGCATTTTGCTACCATATATTTTACTTTCTCTGATGAAGCCAAGCTAGTGAGCAAGGCGAAAACGTTCATAATAAATTTGCATTAAGACTTCAGAGTTCTCTTTGGCTTTTTTCATCAATTGGATTATTTCTCCGATTTCTTTTGCTGGAGCAAGGTGACTGTGGCTTTTTTGTGTGTTCTATTTGTAGAAAATAGAGGATTGACATTCCTTTAGATTTATCTGCATAGAAGGCTACTGGTGTTGCCAAGGTATGCTTGTATTTTTCAAGTCCATGCTAGATTTGTTCACATGTTATGAAGAGAATGCTATTAATGTGCATTAGGGGATTGAACTGTTATCTGCATGCACTTCTTATACTTCATTCTTGGCATAGGCATTTTTGCCACACATTGATTTTTATAGATACACAGCCTTATTAACCATCATTACAAGTGTTATTGTTAAAACTGGTTACCTTACAGTCTTTTCTATCTTATTCCATTGCAATGGAAAGTATTGTCAATGACACAGTGGTGTAATGCTTCTAAGATGAACCCTAGACACCACTAGCAGAGTGTTGGGCACAGGGAGAGGGGCCTAGCAATCATATCAAATTACTTTTGTGCTGTCCATGTGTGCATATTTTGTGAAAATAGTGTGGAAAGCATTCATAACAGGTGAATTATGTGTTGTTCCTTGTATTCTACAAACTGTCATTTTCCTGTTGTCTTGGGGGTGGGAGAGCCAAGTACTACCTGTGTGTTTCCACATCACATGTTGGGTTTCAAGAGTTTTGCTCTTGTAATTGTCCCTCAGTTTGCCCTTGCTCTCAGTTGTGGATGACAGAGGTTGCAGAATTCCTGTAGTGTGTCTGTATCCCTCCTGTAGTGCTCTACGATTCCCA
Source organism: Protopterus annectens (assembly GCF_019279795.1). Lineage (NCBI taxonomy): Eukaryota > Metazoa > Chordata > Ceratodontiformes > Protopteridae > Protopterus > Protopterus annectens. The sequence goes on along the minus strand of NC_056741.1, from coordinate 570,161,325 downwards.
TATCATGCAGACTTTGTTAAGTCAGCAGGGGTCTAAATGCCCTTCTCCTTTTTGACCAGGGTCTATTTGCAGTAGCAACAGCAGCATAGACTTGTGTCTGTTGCACATATATATATGTATAACAGCAACTTCAGCCCCTAACAGTGTTTCCATGTAAAGTACCTTCCGTGGCTTTATCCCAATAAGTTTTAGAATTCTCAGGGAAAACCTACACTGCTTTATAGCTTGTTGAATAGGTCCTCCATCTTGGATTGGTTGATTAGCATACAATTCAGCTGCTTATGTTATAATTAACATGCTACAATGTTTACTGTTTTTGCACAGCTCTACACACTGTGTAGGACCACTTACTGAACACAAAATGGTGCACTATCATGTGTATGTTGGTCCACGATGCACACACAGTCCTAGCACACTGTATTGGCTTTATTGAATCCAGCCCCATGTTGTTAAAATAGAAGCAGCACTAAATGTATTTAATCCAAACAGCTTTAAAACAAAAATGAAATATGGTGTAATTCTTTAACTATCACATTTCTCAGCCTAAAATGTCCACTAGGTGTTATTTCATTCATAGAAATGCTTTAGATGTGTTAAAATTACAAATACTTGAATTCTGTATTTTTCATTTATCTGACATACATTTAAATAAGTTAAAAAAATGAGCAGCCAATTTCATAGGCACTGACTCTAATTCTCCATGTCCCTGAACTGGATTAAGCAAGCAACGGAAGAATGAATGAGTGAATATGAATGTAGAAAAATTCTCATATGTTTCAGTGAGTGCTTTATGTGAACAATTCTATTCATGTAGCTTATTAAATGTATTAGAAGGTTTCAGCCGAGCAGTTTCTTCAATAATTTTGCTGCTCAGCTAAGACACCTTTCTTTTTATTATGATTTAGTTAGCTATTTTGTTATATGCTCAGTTATACAGTGCATTCCACAGATCAGTACAGCAACTCTTTTTCAGCATTAGATATCTGCAGCGCTGCTGTCATGTCTTGGGGTTCTATCCCATCTTTCTAATTGTGTAACTTCTGGTGTAAAATTTAAGGCAAAAAACAATTTCATTCCTTGTGTGTTTATGTGGTACCTGAACAGAACTGATGAATGAGACAGCAAGAAAGGAACGGTACCAGTTGGACAAGAAGGGTGTGGGGAGACATACTTGACAGGTATTAAGAATGAGGGGTAGCAATGTGGCTCAGGAAGCATTGGAGTGGCAGAGGATTTAAGATCTACAAGAAAATGAGACACATTAGGGGATATTATTGAAGCTAGATAAAGTAATATATTGGCTAAGCAGGCAAGAAAGTGCAGGCTAAGACAGAAAGGGAAGATTCAAATGGAGGACAATTGACAAGATGGTATGAGAAAATGTAGGGGAGAAGAATGCAGAGGACAAGAAGACACAGACCCAGGGAAGGATTACAGACAAGTGGATGTCACCAGAACCAAATCCAACACTAGGTGACTTAAGCAGTTGCCTGGGGCCCACTGGCTGGGGGCCCCACTGGCCAGGGAGCTTAAACAATTAAAAACAATTTAAACATTTCTTTAATGTGGCATCTTCTTCTTTAAGAAGATACACACACTCTGCATACATGCTTGTGTCTTTAAGAAGATGCATGCATGCCAGATGTACATTCCTGCTTCACTTCATGCTGATGTAATGTAAACATTCAGTTCACATGTATGTAATGTAAGCATTTTTCTGCTTAATTCTATATTCTAAATGTGCAGAATTTAAACTTGCTGCTGCCATTCCATTGCCGAGTTGCAAACAAGCCCATTCCTTCGTAAGTAGCAGTGTGTGTGTGTGTGTGTGTGTGTGTGTGTGTGTGTGTGTGTGTGTGTGTGTGTGTGTGTGTGTGTGTGTGTGTGTGTGTGTATGTGTGCAAAATTCATTAGTTAAGGATGGCAGGCTAGTCAATGAACTTACTCAGGCTCAAACCCTCAGTGCATTTTCAAGGAACTGTGAGTTTCAAGGGAAGATACATTTACTGTTGCTCATGCTGTCTTTTTTCAAATGGCAGTTAGTATCTGTGGTATATAACTTAAAAGGAGCATTAGTAGCACAACTGATAACATATCTGCCTTTAGTGCAGAAGGCTGTGAGTTTTACCCCCACACATGCGGATGGGTTGGTAATACTGTAGTCTAATTTAAGGGGTAATGGGGTGCTGTTCTCCTTTGGATGCGATGTGCAGTAGCTATGAACTTGTTTTGCCAGCTTAACAGCTTTTTTAAATGCAACATAGTCAATTAATTCTTCAAGGGCAGCAGGCACTGGATTCATAGATGAAACACTGAAATGTAAAGTTATTTGCCAGTATCAACCTCTTCATTAGTTACAGATCTCTTTCATGTGGAATTATTCAGATGACTTTTACTTTTTCAGTGATTGTGCATATTGAATGATATTGGTAGATTGTAATGACAAAAGTTTTAGTGGCCTTTTATGGTTGAAATGTTCTGAAATGGGTAGTTTTTTCATTATTGTTTGAAACATTTTGCTTTATTGCTTACTGGAAAACTGTTCAAAACTACAAATTTAAAACACATTCTAACTAGTGGTGCTATACTATTCAAGGAATATAATTTAATACAATCAAGACGGTGAATCAAATAACTCATGCATATATACATGGTCCTGAAAATGCGTGGATGGGGCCTATGGTTTGAAAATGGCCCAAAGGTAAACAATCCACCACTGGCCAGATGCATTTTCTTTGAATGTGGGTTTCAATGCCATCTCAATGAATGTGAGTTTCAAGGGCAGAAAACGTTACTGTTCATTTTAACTCTGTTTTCATTATTAGACTGTACTTTTTGTTTAGCAAGTGGCTATCAGTGTTTCTGCTATAAAATTTGAAATGAAAGTTTTAAATTAAATCCAAGCATGTGTAATCATTAGAGATGCAGTGAAGAAAATAGTGTGCTAGTATGCACTGACAACTTTTAACAGTGTTTATGATAACTGGGGAGAAATAGCCAAGCAATGTGGCACTGGAATGGCTGTGGGGGAGCAGTGCATGACTGCTGTGGGGGGTTCCTGATCCATCACCCAGCCTATGGCCCCATTTGACCATGATCTGGTTCTGGATGTCACAGAGTAGAGTGACAAAAGTAAGCGGTACATTTAGCAACAAAAAGGAGGAGGCAGGAAAGGAATCTAAGGTGGAGTAGCAGGCACAGAAGGTAGAGACAATAAAGAAGGGGAGACAGAAAGGAGTAGTTAGGCAAGAGGCAACACCATAATCAGAAGGAAAGGCCATCTGGCAGGTAAGAGATGCATAGAGTGAAATGGACAGAAAATGTATAGGGGATGTAGGAGGAACACAGGACAGATGGAAAAGGGATCAGGTGTAGCATGGGAGCCAGGCATCTAACACAGGAAGTGGGAAGAGCTGAGGTGCGGAAGTGGAAAATGAAAGATTTCATATAGGAAGGGTACTGATACTGGCCTGCAAGTGAGGGAGCTGGAAGTCAGTTTAAGAACAGAGGAAAGAGTTCTGTGAACAGAGTGTCACAAAGTAGATTAATAGTCTTGGTCAGAGCAAAGTGAGAGACCAGACTGCATGAAAACTGGTCACGATGCTTAGACTTATTAAGACATAGAAAACTGTGAGAAAAGCACCTGGAATGGAGTGAATGTTGATACAAGTTGTGGAGAAAGCAGGTTCTGCCAAATTACATATCTGAGGTGGTAGCAAGGAGGGCAAAAAAAGTACCAGACAGTTATAAAGACTGTGGTTTTGAAGCAGTACTCCTAGACTTATTATATGCTGGCAGTCAGCACTCTGTGTGTAAAGAGCATTAGACATACAATGGCTGGCTGTGGCACTGGATATGAGAAGCCCTTTCACACAGACTAGCCATTGCCAGGAAAAGGCTCCATCTTAGCTTAGAAGAGACAGCAGTTTTCAAGCTGAGATACAGGGGTGCATCTCAATGATCATAGATTTAAATTATGATGGAAAGAAGGAGTATCACAGAACTAAAGAGAGGCACATCTGTAACTAAGCATTTTGACTTTTTTTCCTTTAAAGAAATCAGACCACAGAATTCAGTCATAAAAAAGGAAAGTCAACATTTTTAAGGAAAAGAAATTAAAAAACAAATAAAGAAAGAAAAGAATATTTTTTTCCACTGGGGAGGGCTGCAATCCAGTAGTGCACTACACCATGTCACTCCTTGTTTATAGGCCCACATTCACACAGAAATGTGTGATTGATATGAGATATCGATGGAAACAGTAAAAAACTGAGGTCATGGGTAACCTACAATGAACAGAATGGGAGATTCAAAGGTTAAGAGTAGAGAAAGAAAAGGAGCAGATTGACATATATCCCATGAGATGCTCAGACAATCTCTCTCTCTCTCTCTCTCACTATATATATATATATATATGTATATATATATATATATATATATATATATATATATATATATATATACATATATATATATATATATATATATATATATATATATATATATATATATATATATATATATATATATATATATATATATATATACATACATATATATATATATATATATATATATATATATACACACACACACACACACACACACACACACACACACACACACACACACACATATATGTAGATATGGTTGGCTTATCTTACGTCAAACAACACCATTTGGTTGACCAAAACATGTGGTGGCTATATGGCCGAGATTGACAATCCCCAGGTAGGAGAATATTCCTTTTCTTCAGTGACTGTTCCATCTCAAAGTTATTATATATAATTAGCAGTTTATGTGGAGGGGCATCCCCCCCTGTATGGTGCTGGTGCAGGGGGGGCTTGCCCCCATGCAAAAACAAACTTGTTTTGGTTTTCTTTACTCTGGGGTTAACCCTCAGAGCATGAGAAGTATCTGTCAGCATTCAGTTTCTCAATGTTTTGATGTCAACATTCCAGAAACTGATCTTAAGTCTCTATTCAATTAAATGGACTAAATCCATGTGTGTATGTATATATGTATGTATGTATATATATATATATATATATATATATATATATATATATATATATATATATATATATATATATATAGATATATATATATAAAATGTATATATACATGTATGTATTTTAGTACATTTCTTTTGTAAGTTTTAAGGATGTGTGAACTGGGAGCAGGTGTGAAAATGTGTGATGCCTACATTGTGCAAATGCAATGAGTGTAACACAGGACATTCTTGCTGCAATAGGTTATCAGGGGGAAATTACTTCTGTCCATAAATTGTGTCAGTACTGTGAGATCTACCAATGGGATTCTCTGGTGAGTTACATAGACCTTTGCAAGAGAGAATGGTTGTGCACATTTCTTTATCTTGGAAGTCTAATTGGTGTTGCTTTTCTGAATTTGTTGGTGTTTTGTAGATATGTAGGTTAGGAACTATTCCTCAAGTTCACTGCACCAGTTGATTCACTATGCTGTAGCTTAGCTGTTATGGGTAATTCTTTAGTGTTTTCTATGTCTGTTGACTCACCACACTGTAGACTAGTTGCTGTACACTATTCACTATTAACATTTTTCACAGGTTGTGCATCTATTGGCTGCTACGTGTCTGTTCTTGTTATCTAGTGTTACATGTAGATTTGTCACTATTAGGCGTGTTTCTGTTGAGGTGAATGGTTACCTGAGTATACCGTTTTTCTTAGGGTAAATTGGAAATGTTGTTTTCCTGTGCTGGTTGGTATTTATGTTGCATGAGGTCTGTGATTCGCATTTTTGCTTATATCACTTGTGCTGCACTTTATTGTACATCACTGCAGTGAAGGAGTATATACTATGGACTTATGGATGTGGGTGGTGCTTTGCTGTATTGGATAGGACTGCAGCAGACATTTATTGCCATCCATGGGTGAGTGTGTATTGGTCATTATGGAAGCATGTACTGGTATGTTAATTTACAGAGAGGAAAGCAAATGCTGCTGATAGATAGTTATGTGCATATGTTAAAATGAGAAAGAAATGCAAGGCACTAAGAAGATGTGGAATTCTTGGATGTTCAGAAAAAAATGCCTAATGTTTTAACTGTCAACTGTCAGGATTTTTATAGAATGTCCACATCTTTGCCTCATATTTTTTGCCTGTTTATCATAAAAGTTGTGGTTTCATGGCAAAATATTGAGGGCTGACGTCACTAAATAATAACAGACATTTGAATTTTGGATTTATACCCTTCAGAAAATGCATGCTAATACAACAGTAGTTAATCTATCAACGTTCTCATTTTATAAGTCATATTTAAAATTGTCCATATTTTGGACCTTTGTCCCTCTATGTTGTTATTTTTTTTTTGGCTTTGTCTGGAATTCTTGTGCTAAGAGGTTAAAAGGCATGCCTATAAACTTTTATTTATTTATTTATTTATTATTTATCATTTTGTTGACCAGGAAAGTCCGACTAGGTTCCACAGAGCCTGTTTTCAGCAAAGGCCCGGGGAGAAATGCTCCAGATCACTGTTTGCATCCTTAGCTTTCTGTCCCACTCCAATAACCATTCACTGAAGATGTTTGTAGTCACCCAAGGTATACTAATGAATTTTTATCTAGTCTTCTTCTTCATTTTGTTTTAAAACCAAGCCCACATAAAATAAAATAATAGTCTTTTGCAACTTAACATGTTTTTGGTTTCATATCTTGCAAAAGTTTATCCAGCACATTATTAATCCAGTCCTCTACAACATACAGATCAGCATTTAGGTTTTCTCAGAATGTTCATCTAAATTCAGTATTGTACCTCACTTTTCACAGGTTTAACTAGCTTCACGTAGGTTTAAAATCATCCTTACCATCCGCATTTATTGGTTTTGATTTTGCCCCCTCACATTTCTGCCTGGTTTACATCAAGTTAAAATTCTACTTCTTCATGCCAAGTTCACTTCATTCCACCACAGGCCAGAACCCTGTCCTTCTACTGAGGTTTATCTTTGAGCAACTACGCAACCACTCCACAGAGCCTGCACCTGCCCCACCCCCACCCCACTCCCTGTTTCTAGGACTTCTGTCTCCATCTGCTACTACCTTATTATGTATTTAGTTAGTTATTGTAATTATTTATTGCATTTGTTAAGCAGCACGATCTGATAGGGTTCAGAGTGCCTTTTCAGCAGAAGCTAAGGTAGCAAACCTCCAAACAATGCTAAAACCCAATCTTAGAATTTGTTTAAGGCACAGTCTTAATTGACATTATTTTGTATCATTATATGAAGTAACTTTACCACTGTTAACGAATGTGCATACAGTGGTAAAAAAGAATGAGGAAAACTGAATGTGCATGCATCTCTATTGGGTGTTAGTATAATGGTTAAGGTGGTTGCCTCACAAGCACATTGTACAGGGTTTATTTCTCAACTATGGCAAAATTAGCTAGGCTTAAAATTACCTGCAAGAGCTGCTAGCCTACTCCTTTCCTATAATATAGAGATATGCAAACAATTTAAAATGTACTGAACAGTTTATGCTGTATTTTCCAAATGGTAAGCAATGTGAAAGTGTAAGTAGAGAGAGTATATAACATAAAAACAAGGGCAAATTGTACAAGAGGCGGCATAATTGTAGAGGGCAAGAAAAAGAGAAAATGGTAAGCTATGAAAGACTGCAAAATCTATATTTGACGGTGGTAGATTAAAGGCAAAGGAAGTGTTAGAAGACAGTGCTGGAGATTCAAAAACCTAGCATTGTTTGCCACACATCAGTTTCAGACCCTGGGGCTCATTAGGAATGCATATGGTCACCCAATTTGTGCTAAGAACAGCTCCTCATCTCAGCAATAGTAAGCACCCATTGAAATATTGTATTAGACCAACCCTTGGCTAGAGTAAAGAACAGGCAGCTGTTGTAATCTCTGAAGGTGCACAAGTGTGTTGTGTAGCCATCACACAATCACACACACACAGATGGTGATATTAAAAAATGTTGTCATAACTGAAGACAAAAGATTTGCAGCCAAAGGTATTACAGACTAAAGTAAGGCCATGATTGGTAAGAGCTGAGTGTAGAGGCTGGTAGTAGGTTATGGAAAACTACATAAAATGATGGATGACTGCAAAGGGATCTGGTGAATATAGCAGAGATACATGGAGAAAAGGGTATAACACACACTCACACATACAGACAGATATCTGACTGAAATTCCAGAGCATAGACAATGTGAAACTCAGTCAGGATAGGAGGGATATACGGAAGTAACAGGATGTATTGGCCTACACCACTCTTGACTTCATCATATTTCTATTTTATTACTGTACCTGCACTACAATGATGAAAAACAAAATATCAAGCCTGAGAGAATTTGAACCCATTATTCTGCCCAGTGATATTCTGATGCACACACCATTCATTAGCTGAGTTATTGCATGAGTCATACTGAAGGGGACAGGGAAACACATTTCAGGGGAATGTTACACACAGGCAGAATGGAGGCAGAAAAGTAAAATAAAAAGAACTTCCTTGACAGGATTGGAACACCCCACTCTGTGAATTGACTGACTAGAAAGTAGGTCATTAATAAGATGAGCCAAGTCATCACACAACGGCATGCTGCTCATTTGCTCAACTGATGGCAATATCTGTAGTGCATGGCACAGAATGGACTTCAGTTTTCCTATACACCAAGAAGTGCCATTTCTCATTGGTTAGATCTGGACGTTGAGAGTGCTGTCTATGGCTCGACATACACCATATGATCCCAAAATATCATTCTTTTAATAAGCCTTTTTTGGGCTTGTGCATGAAGTGTTTATCTGATTTATGATCACCATAAAGGTTTGAAATGGAAGTTTAGGAGAAATGAAAAGAGGAAGCAAGCAGACAGAATAGAAGGTAAGCAAATAAGGAAAGTGCAGAATGGATGTGGGGTAAGCAAAATAGTTTTGTTTTTGTGGGACAGATGCACAATGTTGTTAACACAAGGGAAAACTGGGAAGAGATTAGAAGATGGTAAGAAGGATAGGTTAGTTGCAGGGAAAAACAGACTTGACTAAAAAGGTGTGAGGTAACACAATGAGAGAGGGGGTACACATTGATGAAGGATACAGTAGACAAAAAGAGGGGAAACAATGGTGGGGGAGGATTGTTAAACCAACTGGGGTGGGCATGGGCCCAAAAGGGAGGGAAACACCAGGTTGGGGGGATAGGATTAGGTATTCACAGATGCATTCTTTGCCAGCTGCGATACAGTGGAGATTACTTGACAACCTGTTTACTGTCACCACTGGGTTCTTCCTCAGAAGGTGAAGCAAGTGCTGAGCAGGGACATGACTCAATGAGTCACTGAACATAGTCTCCATGTGGTTAATGTGGTCATACAACCTGCTTTTGATGATATCCACCAAAATATTTGCCAGTTGCCAATGGGTAACAAAGGTGTCACCTCCATTTGCATTGCTGCCAATGTGTACCACAGTAACAACCTCCAGTGCAGGGCTACGTAACACAGGTAGTACAGGTAGGGCAGGAAGCATGGAGGCAACTGTGGCAGGCTAGAATCCTGAAATACTGGGTGCTTCTGCTGGTGGTACCGGTGGCACTCTTTCTTCCACCTGTGGTGGTCAGACAGGCCTTGTAGGTGGACTGGTTGCCAGTTGCTATCCTGCTGCATACAATAGTAAAACAAATAGAGAGAACCAAACAAACAAACCAAAAAAAAATATATATGTATATATATATATATATATATATATATATATATATATATATATATATATATATACACACACACACATTTATATATGTGTGTGTGTGTGTGTGTGTGTGTGTATATGTATATATATATATATATATATATATATATATATATATATATATATATATAGTTTTATATATATATATATATATAAATATATATATAGGTTCCCGTTATAATTTCAAAATACTGAACGATGTAGGAATGCATAGGTGCAAGTGTAGGTAAGTATGTATAAGTGTGTTGGTTAGGGGGTTTTGTGTATGTTAGTGTGTGTTTTGGCTGTGATGTGTGTGTGCAAGGGGCTGTGAAATGTGTGTGTGTGAGTTACCTTTGTGTGTGTGATTGTGCAATCTCGTAGTTAGTATATATAAGTAGGGTGGGTGTGGAGGGCCCCCCTACTTGTCTGTAGGGTAGGATTATTTGTTTTATTGTGGGGGGAGATTGTGTGTATGTGTATGTGTGTGATGTGTTTGCACTGTAGGTTCGCGATTTTAAATTTTGCGGTTATAGTGATTCAATATTTAAAGGTTTCGGCTATAGAATTTCGAAATACTGAAATTCGGGATTTCAGTATTTCGGGTTTCTATAGTGAACCCATATATATATATATATATATATATATATACACACACACACACACACACACACACACACACACACACACACACACACACACACACACACACACACACACACACACACACACACACACACACACACAGACACGCATGCATACAAATTATATATATATATATATATATATATATATATATATATATATATATATATGGGTCTACTTTCTTTGATCGAAATAGCATTATTACTAATACTATTACTGGTTTTACTGCTACCACTAATACTAATACTTTGCTTCTTTCCATTATCCCACTTCTCCCTTCTATTCAAGCAGTGGTGTAAACATTGTCACTAGGTAATAGTTGCTGTTGATGTGACACCTTGACCTCATGTACAAAATGGGAGAAAGAGAGATGACACTGATTCCTTCCTACTCCATTGCTCACTCTCATCACCCTTCACTACCGACAGTATAATGTTTAATCCTCAAAACTTTGTCCAGGCATCTCTTGGATAAACATACTACGATTACCAGTTCTCTACCATAATAGCTTTCTGGCTCATCCCCAAAAAATAACCCACCCATTTGAACATCTGTTCTCCACTCCAAATCCTTCTGCACCTACTACACCTTAATTCTTCATTCTGATCCCCTATTTGCACATCCTTCCCTCCCATAATAATAAAACATAATCGCATCTCATGGTAGCCTCTGTTTCTGTACCTACATTGCTAATATGCTACACACTCCTACTTTTGACCTCTGTATCCAAACCATCTCCTATTCTACAACTAATACTTAAAAAGCCACATTCCCCCCCTCCATGTCTACCACCCTTGTTCTCCTGCCCTATCCTCCTATATTCTGTCATATCTTGTACTCTCTACTACCTAGCACTTTTACCATCTGCACCTATCATACTATGCAGAAACACATCACTGCCACTAAAGAGATATAAATATTACCAAATACTTGCAGCCTGCAAGCACTAATATCATTAGAGTCTGTTCCACAGAGAAAATATTAAACTTGTCTATCATTTAAATCCCTAACATTCCAGATACTCCTGTTCTCTATCAATTAACCTTCATCTGTACTTAAAGAGGTTATCAACCTTGCATATATACATGCTACTCATCTAAGAACAGGTATGTATTAACATACCATAACAAAAGACATCCCACATGCTATCACACTGACATCCATTTATAACAAAACACATTCCACGTTCTACCACACAGTCATCCATTCAAAGCAAAAGACATCCCACATACTGCTATGTTTTCATCCATTCATGACAAAATACACACTACCAAATTATCATCCATTCATAACAAAAGAGATCCCTTATGCAAGCATATTGCCCTCCATTCATAAGCATGCTAACTATTGCACCACTCCTTCTTCTGGCTTTTCCCGGTTAAGGGTTGCCACAGTGGATCACCTGTCTGCTCATGATTAGAAGTGGAGTTTTACTGTGTTGAGTTGCCAGCCCTGTGCCAAACCTACCACAGAAGGCACACGTAAACATGCACTCACACCTAGGGCCAATTTAGAGTATCCAATCCACCTACAGCATATCTTTGGGAGGAAGCCGGAGCATCCGGATGAACCCCACGTGACCACAGGGAGGACATGCAGACTTCACATAGAAGGCACCCCAGCCGAGGATCAAACCAGAGAACCTTTTGCTGTGAGGCAGCAATGCTAAGCGCTGCACCACTGTGGCCACCCAACTGTTGCACTATTCCAATATACTAAATTTATTTTCTTCTGAAATTGCCGTAGAAACATAAAAAACAGCATTAGCAATACTCCAAACATATACTTCCAAGGGCAGTTACTTAAACTCTCTAACCCTAATGAGTAGTATTTGAAAACATTGAAATTAGTATGCAAAATCAGAGAACAATAAAATAATATACTTCAGATATTGGGATAACTAAGTGCTTAGCTATCTTCTCTTGTTCTTAGGACAGTTTTCTTTCACTGTTTTATCACTTCACTTTGGTATAACCTCTTTGAATTAGAAAGTTTAATCTACTCTTGTCCTTAGTTACTTTTCTATGTAGCTTTTGCAGGCCATCAAAGCATGTCTATAGATTCTTTAGAGGTGTCTTTATTCCACTGCTCATCTTTTACTGACTGTGTACCACAGTGATAAAGAAGTATGCTCTTAAAAGTGAATAAATTGAAAATTTAGAACATGAGGATGTACACTGTAAAAAGCTAACCCTTCCAATGCCTGTTCCCCACCCCCATTATCATATGGCAGGGATTTTTCTGCTGGCAACATCATTAGCGCACAGTAGTTCCTATCAGACCCGGCAGGTAATGCTACTGGCATTAATTAGTCTTCATTCTACATTTTCCTCTGCCAGTCACCCAGCCCCATTCTCTCTCTATTCTTCTTCAACTGGTCACTCTCCTTCCTGAAGCAAGTCACCTCAGAAACATCCAAAGCACCCACAAATGTCTTACCCTGTTCTCCCTTTAGTAGTGAGAAATCCCAGAAACAGTTTTATTTTCCTTCACCTTTTCCATTCTTTCTGTATCTCCTTTCCATTTTCTTCTTAATGCAACAGTTTCAAGTTCACTATTTTCCAATGGGGCCTCTTTAAACTACTCCATGTTTGACCATCCTGTTGTCTTCACCTGGCCTGCCTCATTTGTTGAAGATTTGTAGAAAGGCACTCCTCCACAACATTATTCCTGACCTGTCTTACGCTACCCGTGCACTCAGAACGTGTGTATATAACTGTACCCCTTCCTCAGAGGTCCACCAGCTCCATCTCCTTTCCTTCCATGATTCTTTTATAGCAGGCACTCTAATTTTGCTTCAGCACCTGTCTAATGAATACTGTATGTTATGGGATAAAAACACCATGCTATACTGTACTTTGACTACTATCCCTATATAGTGCAACAATTTTATTGTCATCATATTTAACAGCCAGACTTTAGCATAAAGAATGATACTTAGTAGATACTGTAGCTTTCCTGAGTTATGATATGGCATATCTGCCCCCATACACAATTAGTTTGCACAACCAGCTTGCCTGGCTCCTTTATGTTGCCTACTAATCAATACTTAGCAAAACGTTCAGAACTATTTCTCTCTGTACTTATCCGGGACAGCAGTCATCCTAGTATTGTCTTTACAGGTGCTAGTTTTCAAATTGTCAGTCTTCCTTAGCGTTCTCTTTTCACTGCTACCACAGCTGTAACTTTTGTGCCTCCATCTCCATGGTACTTTTCCCACTGTTGGCAGTTTCCAAGTAGCTACTTCACCTGGAGACACGTAGGCCTCCAATGCTTGATGGTAAATCTTTTGATGTTTTTAATTCTGTCTGTTTTTCCTCTCCATCCCCACTCTGTGCAGTTATGCTGCTATGTCCATCCCATACTCCACCAACCATATTGCTCAAACAGAAGACAGCATTACCTAGAAGCTCTCCTTTAAATCAGAGGAACAATGACGTTATTCAGATCCTGGAAGTGGAATGTGTCAATTTGGTAAGGATTTAAAACAGAGCTCCACAGTGCCCCAAGCAAGAATAAACTAGATGATTGCTGGAAAGCATTTAGTGGCTTAAGTCTCAAAGGATTTTGTAGGCAAACCTGCTACTGAATGGGGAAAAAATGTCGATTAACTTTTTAAGATTAAGATACTATAAGCAAACAAAAATGAGAAATGAGTATCGGATATTTCTTAAAAAACAAAGACTCATTAAAATGATTGTAAAATTATGGTTATGTATTCATTCCATTAAAATGAAACGTTCTTATCACTTGGTACTTAAGAAAATTAGAAAGATGTCACCATGAAAAATACAAAAGTCAAATTAGATTTAATTACTAGTTCCAAGAGCAATAAGAAAAATGACTGCGATTACTCATCTAAGGAAAGGTAAACTGGGCCAAAAGTGACAAACAACAATGTGCTAAGGGTAACAAATATAAATTATATTTTGGATCCTTTTGCATATGAGTACTATTATATGTTTTGCAAATTCATCAAGGGATTACATCAGTAGGTAACAAGAGTGAAATGAGAGATCCTAATGTTTATTTCATAACAAATGCATTAAATGTTATTAAAGCAACTAGGCTGATATGATAAACTAAAGGAACTTAATGGAACTGGGGTTTGAGTTTGCTGGCCGACTAACAGACTTGTTTAATTTCTCATTAGATTAAGGACATAAATTGCATGCAGGCTGGAAAAGGCTATTCTACAACCAGTCAAGTAAAAGGAGGGTAGGGGTCAGAAGTCATATCAAAATTATACTCTAATAAACTTGCAATGCAATACTCAAAAGTCATTGAAAAAGTATTTAAATGCACTACAGGAATAACTTCTAGCAAATTCAATTATGTGAGTATTTTACAACATGCATGCTGTTGACAGGTTGAATACAACATAAACCAATGCATTTGTAATAATGTAGTCAGTGAATTCCTTAAAAGTTTGTATATCAGTGTGATTCACAGCTTCTGAAAAGTGTTTTAATCAGTAAAATATTAAATATTAACTAATAAAATGATATGTTTAGGTTGTTAAAAGTATCAAAAAGATGCACAGCTCAGAGAATGATGGAAGGCTAACAGGAGATATTTTAAAAACTTTGGTATACATTGTATCAAGCTGTACCAGAAGGACTAGATTCTGGCTTTTAACAATTTAGTATCTCTATATCTGGCATGGTGATGGACCAGAACAATCTCCATTTTTACGTACCATGATGATGTGAAGGTAGATAAGATCATTAGTAACTTTGATGGTTTTCATCTTCAATGTGTACTAAAAGAATGTCATGATTAAGTAATTATATGCATCTCCTTCTTATAAACACAGTAAGCCTAAAAATGTGTGCTTTGGAAAAAGCAGAGTGAATATCAGCTACCAACTATAGATGAGAACAGGAAAGAAGTGATGAATAGAAGAACAACAACATAACTGTAGGTAGCGCAAGCCTTGCAGGGCACACATGTAACACCAGTTATAGGATCTTAGGCTGCATCTTAAAATTGTTCAAATATGGAAACTTGGGTATAATTAATGAGTTATTTGCCAGCACTGAAACAATGACATTGGAGATTGACAGATTGTTAGAGTCCCCTAGTATTAAAACAATAATGATAAACAAAATTCAGAGAACATTTACAAACAAATTAGATAACTTCTGGGATTTAGCTAACAAGAAAATACTTATTGATTGTTACAGTTGAAGAAACATACATACCATGAATGCATCAAAGAATGTTATGTATTACACAAAAATAAAATAAGTGAGCCATAGAGTCTGAGAGACTTTTAACAGAAATAAGAGAATAATTTCTTGCTTGAAAGGCTTGTCAAACTGGTCTTATTCTCCTTTGGATAAAGAATTATATTTCAAATGCTGTAGAAATATTGGGAGAAATAAGCTATTCCAGTTAGAGGACAACAAATCAGAGGTTTGGATTGTCACAGTTGGACTAGTTTAATAACAAAGTGGGAAGAATGTTGATAATTAGTTAGACTTTGTTTTTAGGTAAGTCAGTAAATAAGGTTTTCCTTCAGTTTGCAGCCTGGTCCTACATTTTGGGAATTAAAAGGACTTCAGCCTTAAAATAATGTGAGTAGACTGGCTAGCAATTTCAATATACTATACGGTTTCCAGGACTATCTAAGTGCATCCTACAGACTTGCAAAAATAGTTGGAAGTTAGAAGACACACAGAACAGCAGTATACAGTTGTAGGAATAATACTTAACATGTATGGGATGTCAACTCTATAAAAGAGGAATGCAATTTTAAAGTAATAAGCTAATCTGTTTACAAGAAACAAAAATAAAGAATAAGGAAAAATAAGGGATATGGAAATCGGGTCTATAGCAAAAGATCAAAGAGGCATTTAATCGAACACCTCTTCGTCGACACACAAAGAGTGAATGCACTAAAGCATGAATGCTCAAACCAGCGATTTCTTTCCCTGGGAAAGAAATCACTAGGGCATCCTGTGTTTGCCCCTTTTCCCTCTGTAGTGCGATCTCAGAGTTGGTATATTTAGTTAGGGGGCTGTGGGGGGCATAGCCCCCACGTTGTTATGTTTGAAAGTGTGTGTGTGTGTGTGTGTGTGTGTGTGTGTGTGTGTGTGTGTGTGTGTGTGTGTGTGCGCGTGTGTGTGTGTCTGCATGTGTGTGTCTGCGTGTGTGTGTGTGCGTGCGTGTGTGTGTGTATGTGTGTGTGTGTGTGTGTGTGTGTGTGTGTGTGTGTGTGTGTGTGTGTGTGTGTGTTTGTGTGTGTGTGTTTGTGCTAGCAATTTCTTTCCCAGGGAAAGAAATCACAGTTTTGAGCATTCGCACTTTAGTGCGTTCGCTCTTTATGTGTTGTGGAAGAGGTGTTCAATTAAATGCCTCTTTGGTCTTTTGATATAGACCCCGGAAATCATGGAAAGGCTGCAGGAGAGTGCATACTGTTTTTAATCCACAAAAAGAGTGGTATTTACACTTGCTCATAACTCCTTCAGCTGGATTAAAATAAAATAACCAACAGTCAAAAACAATAGATGATTTATAGTCATAGTAAAAATGAGATTACAGAACTTATTGACAGGGAATTGTTATGGGCCAAATGAGGAAGATATAACACCTTTCATGGGATTTCATAAAGTAATAGCTTAAGATAAAGAAATAGTGAATGACATCCTAATATACAGAGAATTTGACACTGTAATTGATCCTGCTTTAGAGAGGTTACCTGAGGACAGAGACAGGATTTGGAAAAATATGCTTAGAATGATTCTGGAGGATTTAGAGTTGGTGGAAAGGTGGAAGATGGCTCAACCTTTTGGAAATAATTTGCATACCTGGCCACAAGACAAGGGATGGATAGTCAAACTGATCTGTGGTCAATTTCTAGGATCCTAGTAGGGAATTTAAGATACATCATCCTAAACCCCGCAATATGGTCAGACCATGTAGTAGTAGAATTAACTCTAATAGATAGGAAAAAGTCCGTTTTTAGCACAATGTGGAGGCTTGACCAACTCTTATTGAAAAAGGCACAAGATAACGAAATGATAAGACAGAGGATTAATATATGCTGAGAGACTTCACTTTATGCTGGGGCTTTTTAAAAGTCTATGCATGAAGGACAGCCAATAAACTAGCCAATCAAAAACACAAGGAACTATTTAAAATAAAATAGGCAGAAATATGGAGAAATGTCATTAGTGAGCGAACATACATTACACAAATGTAAAAACAAGGAAATGTTACAAGGAATTAATGGACAGAAGAAATAGTTAAGAAATATACATTACCCAAAGTAACCAAGAAATGGGAGAGATACAAATGCTTCTTTTTGGGCAAAGAGTCTCAAATCACACAAAAAAATCCCCTTAAGTGTAAAGAAAGGAGTAGGGGAAATGGCAGTTCTGGGATTAAGTGACCATAATGATGACTACATAGCAGATCCAGGGCAGGTTAATTATATGTTATAGCAGGAATATGGAGTGCATATGGTATACGAAAGTGATTCAGTCCATATATCTATCGACACTAATGGGTGAGCAAATCAGAAACTTACCAAAAAATATAACAGGGAGAGAGGTTACAGCAGTGATTTAGGGCATATCATGAGAGAAAGTATCAGAAATGGATGGGCTGACAGCAGATTTCTATAAGGAATTTAAAAAGGAATTGTTGTCCTCCTGTTGGATACTTTAAGGACTATGATGAAAATAAAACCTTTTCAGTAGACACCAATATAGCCAATGCATTTGTTTTTAAAGTAAAATAAACAATAAATAAATTCAAATAATTACAAGTCAGTATTGTTGCTTCAGCTAAATCTAAAATTTTATACAAAAATTTTAGCAAACAGAATAACTATGTTTGCCAGAGCTAGTATCACAGCCCCACATTTGTAAAATATAGATCAGGCAGCCCAGATCTAGCAAGCACATGATTACATATACAAAAATCATGTATACACCAGAATTTTAATACTGCAGCAATATTAATAGATTTTAAAAGCTTTTGATTCAATAAAATGGTTGTATATATGGCAGCTACATGGAATTTTAGGTCTAAAATGGAATGGTACCAAAACTTAAGTATTTTATCAAAAGCTACCAGGACTCAGGTAGAGAATTCCAAGAATGGGCTCACAATAAAAGTAGTGTTAAAATGTTATTATTTATAGATTTTAATGGCATATGATGAGACAAGTCTTACAGATACCAATAAAAACCCTTATTAGGAAACTTATGATGTAAAATGCAGAGTTTGAAAATAAAAATGTATTTTCCTTACAAAAGTACAAATAGTAAAGATATATATTATTTACAAGGTTCTTTTCTTGCTTCAACATCTACTGCATTTCCACAAATCCAAGTATCTGAATATGTTTCAGTCATTGGCTTCTGATCTTTGTGGGACAGGACACATCCTAGAATATAAAACAAATGCTTACTGTACTCTTGAGATATGGAAGAGTATGGCACTCAGACTTTGCAAGATACCATGAAATAGTAGCTAAAAGTTATTATGTGAGAGCACATTTACACCCAATACCAGTATGGATTACCTTAGAAAGTATGATTATAGAGAAAGTATATGGCAAAGGAGTGAGATCCCAGGACTCTAAAGATGGGACTCAGGAGGGTATGAAAAATGGGCATAAGAGAAAGTCAGGAGATAGACTGCCTACAAGGAGGACATATATTGGAACTTAATGTGGGTGTCCCTTAATCTTTGAATAGGTTTTAGACCAATATTTTAGAACTGTTGGGCCAAAAGAGGTATGCGGTTTGGAACAGATGTCAGGGATTTGATTAACTGTACAGTGATTTAATATAACGTAATAAAGGAAAATGCCTGTGATCTGGCATTTAGATGTGATAGTATTTGTAAGTAAAGAGCATGTTCCTGGGTCAAAACTTGCAAGAGCCAATACAATGGGAGAGTATACTCCACATGCTGAAATAAAAGAAATATCAATAAAGGAAAATATAAGAGAAAGCTTAAAATACGTTTCTTGCATAAAGATTGGGGTAACTGGATGAGCAATGTTCAAATCAGATTATGATTAAATGGAATAAAAGTTTAAGTATGCAGACTGGGGACAAGGCATGCGCAGAAATAATTATATATCGCAATTTACTATGCTTAGACTTATACATATGTAGCAACCCTCCCAAATGCAATTAGTTAAGAGGTTTGGTCTTCAGGGTCAGAATGTCAGAGATGTTTGGCTAGAGATGCTGATTATATACATATAAAATGGGAATGCCCATCCACTAGGCTGATGTGGTATGCAGTATTTCAAGCAACAAGTTGAGCATCGAGAACTCTTTTGCCATCTAGAGAAGAAAATAGCTTCTGGATTTTGGATAGGGCTACCTGCCACTGAGTCAAAATGATAGGCCTGTCTTTATTTGGGATTTATATTTAAAGTATGGCAATTACTACCAGTAGAATGGCAGTTAAAATTCATGTAGTACACCAATCAAAGTTCAAAGTGGTCACTAGTGGATGCTGAACAGATCTCCAGTGGTTGCTGAGAGCACATGCTGCTAAACTACCACTATTGCTAATATCACTCATCTTAACGTGCACTATGATTCTTGATGTAAAAAGAAAATATGTGCAGCACTGCATGCCATTTGAAACATTTATGAACTGGTCCTCTGTTTTGGCTGCCATCATCTGCAAACACAAGCACAGTTCCTCATTCGCATGGTATTATTTACCCATTTATAAACACAATTGCAGTTCCTCATTTACATGTCATTATGTACCCATTTATATGCACCGCATGCTGCAGGGTTTTTTTTTCCTTCCATGATTGTTTTATCTGTGTTTTAAAAATAGCCTCATATTGGAAGTTACCGCTAACCTCCTAATTTGTGGTGTACAATGCATTAAATATCTATGAAACTTTGCTTAACCATGCTTCTTAAACGTGCACACATTTTCAGTATTTCTTGAAGTACTATGTTAGGTAAAGGATGCACCGTCTTATTAGAACTCCCTCCTCTTGAAAGCTTTAAGACTGAAGAAAGGTTAGATGCTAGCAGGAATGACTGTCTCTTGGACTCTTAACTTATTAAAATCTACCAGCACTTAATTAGGTGTCACATCAGTGACTGCTGGTAGGCTAGACATTAACTCCTAGAGCTCAGTATAAAAAGAAAAAGTAAATGGGAGAAAAATCATTTTAATTGGAGAAGGAAAGCAGTTTTTTGCCTGCCTTCTTTTGCTGAGGTAATTTTCTCACACCAAATGCAATTGGATACCACAAGGTTAGTGCTGCTATTGTTACAGAGGAACAAAAGTGCTGTATGTAGGTTTTAGAGAGGAAACAACTACAACTCAGTTACCATGTTACAGCTAGACTATGTACAGCGATCTGGATTATAGAAACAGTGTACAGTCTGATTCTACTGGCCCATACAATTGAAAAATACTGTTTTGACTTCTAAGTCAGAGGTAGTCAGAGTCCAGTTTATGTCTTTAACTGCTGGTAGTCACAGAAACACAAAAGCTACCTATTATAATTATTCTTTATGCCATCCATTTATTTATATACATTTATTTTGCACTTTATATTTGTACAGGTTTACAACTGAAAATAATGTTTGATTTTACCAAGTGCAATACGTATTTTTGATTCAGATTAAGAATGTTATAGTTCAGTTGTAAATGTTTGGGAGTGCTGGTTAGTCTATTGGCTTAAGGGTATGTGGTCTGAACTGGGAACATCTACTGTTGGCTCATGCCTTTTGAGGAGTTACTGTTCAAGCTACTGGAAATCATACACATCTTTAACTGATAATATATTCAAGGATAAGCGGTATTTGTGTTCCTGGAATGCGAAAATGATCCAACTGATAGCAACATTAAAGACAGAAAAGGGGGTGTTGGTACTGGAGATGGGTCTACTTTAGAATGACAAATGTTTGAAATATCGAGCGCTCACATGAGAGAATATTTCAAACCTTGATATTGCTATTTTTTTTTTTTGCACTACAGCATGTATCAGAATAGTTGCCCTTTCCTCACTGTAGTGTGATCTTGGAGTTGTAATATATATTCAGCAGGGGGTGTGGGGGGCACAGCCCCCCACAATAGCAATTTCGAGTTTTGGAATATTCGCTCATATGAGCATTTGAGACATTGATCTTTCATTTTTCTGACATAGACCCCCTGCAGATATATCATTAACATCATCCTGGAAAATGTGTGTGTGTGTGTATGCCCCAGGTGCAATATACTGGTGGTTAGACTCATGGTGGTGTGGTAGGGAATACCTCAGGCTTGAACCCTGTACCTTGTATGCAGGTGTTAAAGACCTGAATTCCCTACCCACCACCATTTGTAAAAAAATTGCAGATTTTTGCCTCATATTTGATCTGATCTATTCCTCATAATATCTGTGGTTTGTAAATATTGCAATGCTTGATATTTGATGGTGCAGTGGTAGCATTGTTGCCTCAGCTGCAGGTTCTTGGGTTTAGTTCTTGGCTGGGGTACCTTCTTCGTGAGAGGGTCTGTATCTTCTCCCTGTGTTTGTGTGGGTTTGCTTTTGTGTCCTCCCATGTTACAAAGACATGTCTGCATTATTTCTTCCTGGGCCTCTGCTGAAAATTGTTTTTTTTTTGTTCCAAGTCAGACTGTCCTGATTAACAAATGTTAAACAAAATTGACAGGCATTTGAATTTCAGACTTCAGGTTTCTGAATGTTTACTTCCTTACCTATATGATGGTGCAGTGGCAGTATTGTTGCCTCACAGCTATAGGTTTTCTGGTTTGAATCTTGGATGGGGTGCCTGCTGTGTGGAGTCTGCATCTTATCCCTGTGTTTGTGTGGATTTGCTCTGGTGTCCTGCCATTTTACAAAGACATGTGTCTACAGTATTTCTCCCTGGGCCTCTGCTGAAAATTGTTTTTGTTACGTCAGAAGTAAAATTGACAGCCATTTGAATTTCAGACTTCATATTCTTCAGAAAATACGTAGTAAAACAACTTTTTATTCTAGCAATAAATATATAGTAACATAACCTTTTATTATAGCAATTTTTTAAGTTTATAAGATGACTATTTGAAATTTGCCCTTATTTTTGGGACTGTAATAACCTGTTATTGGCTTTGTCCATGTTTTTGTGCTAAGGTTGACAGCTATGGCAAGAACTGAATTCACTGAATATGTTTGAGGGCTGTATTCCCTCATTACTGGGTTTGTCCAGGTGTTTTGTGCCAAGAGGTTGACAGCTATGGTGAGAACTGAATTCATTAAATGATAGCCATTTAAGTTTCAGTCTTCCTCTCTTATACAAAGTTGCTGATTTGGCATAGTGGTATGTTGCTCTTGACTGTTTTGCACAGGGATCTTGGCAGTAAAATGTACGGTGGTAACACAGCATTTTTCTTTCACAAAGCAGGTGATTTGGCATAGTCGTATGTTGTTCTGACTCTTTTGCACAGGGACCTTGGCAGTAAAATGTATGGTGGTAACACAGCATTTTATTCTAACAGCTTTCCAAGATTATACAAGCAATGTTTAATGTGTCCCTGGTTTTTGCCCTTTTGACCAACCCCAATAAATTTGGCTTTTTCCAGACTTCTTGTGCTGCGAAGTTGAGATGCAGTTGAGTATTGAGTAGATTTTACAAGGAGCTGAGAGCTGCAGGGGAAGAGAAATTTAGTGTTGTTTATGGTAAGTCAGCTCACGTTGCTAATAGCACAACAGGTTGTGTACTTGCTTTTAATGCAGAAGGTTGTTGGTTCTACTCCCATAAGGGGTGAATGCTGCCGTACTGAAAGTTAACATACTAACTATGATCCTGTTATCAGCTGCCGTACTGAAAGTTAACATACTAACTATGATCCTGTTATCAGTTTGCCATCCATTTCCTATTGCAATATTACTAGCTTATTTTTAATGTAATTTAGGCAATTTATTCCTCAGGGGCATCAGACACTTTATTTTTCGATGAAACCATGAAATATAAAGGTGATTGCTAGCAGCAACCTGTTCATTACAGATTTATTTAACGTGGAATTATTTGGATGACTTTTTTACTACTTCAGAGATTGTGCATATTTACTGATAATGGTGGACTGTAGAACTGTGCATATTTATTGATAATAGTGGACTGTAGAAGTTTGAGTAGACTTTTATGATGGAAATGTTCTGAATTGGGCAGTTTTGTTTCATTGTTAACTGGAAAAATGTTCAAAGCAATAGGAAGGTGTATCAAAGAGCACATGTATGTTTCATATGCAAGGGGCCTATAATTTGAAAACAGCCCAGAATTAATTTTTATCTGCCACGGGTAAAATGTATTTTCTTTGAATGTGAGTTTTAATGTTGTTTCAATGAATGTGAGTTTCAAGGGCAGAGAAGTTTTAATGCCAAGTTTGTTTAGCAGATGTCTTACTGTTTGTGCTGTAAAATGCAA
Source organism: Protopterus annectens (assembly GCF_019279795.1). Lineage (NCBI taxonomy): Eukaryota > Metazoa > Chordata > Ceratodontiformes > Protopteridae > Protopterus > Protopterus annectens. The sequence goes on along the minus strand of NC_056741.1, from coordinate 570,137,553 downwards.
AATAAAACTTTCAAATGAAGTTCAAATCATCATAGAAGTAAATCAGTATGTACATTAGTGTTTATGGTAAATGGAGTGAAATAGCAAAGTAATGGATCATTTGAATGTCTGCAGGAGGAGGCTCCATTCTACCATGGTTTTGTGAGGGGGAAGGGTGGCAAACTTAGGCAGCCCCAGCTGAACTATACCTCCCGACTGTCCAGATTTTCAAAGAATGAATAGATTTTTGCTTCTTATTTTTGGTTTGTTCCTCATAAAATTTGTGGTTTTCTGGCAAATCATTTAGGAATTAAGTCACTAAATAATGACACACTAGTTTCAGACTTCATAACCTTCAGAAAAATGCATGCTAAAGACCTGTTCTATAAACTGTCCCAGTTTATACAAGAGCAATTTTTAGTACTGTTTATATGTTCCGCCAATATATTTGGCCTTGTCCAGATTTATTGCATTAACAGGTTGAGAGGTACTTGCAAATAAATTGCTTTATAGAATTAGGCATAGTCAAACCTCTCAACTGTCCCTGATTTTGGCTCAAAATGTTGCTCTTCCCCTAATGATCCCTCCGCAAAATAGCAATTTTGGAAGAAAACATGGAGGGTTTATAATTAAGAAATAACTGTAATAATCAGATTACTTTTATTTCAGAAATGCATATAGATTATTTTATTTTGTCTGCTGCTCAAGTTAGCAATACTAATATTAAAGTGTCCCTTTTTGACAGGTTCCCAGCTGTATTGTGTTGCTATTTTATATTTTTACATCATATTTTTGGTCCATTTTTCATAAAATTGTGTTTTTTTTGTCAAATTAGTGATGAAATAATTAAAGACTGAAGTTAGAAAATAATGACAGACATTTGAGTTTCAGATTTCATACCATTCAGAAAATTCATACTAATGCAAGACCTCTATTAGCTTTCTAAGTTTATAAGAGTAATATTTTAAAAATTGTCCTTATTTTTGGGCCTTTGTCCCATTTCTTTGTATGGCTTTGTCCAGATTTCTTGCTCTGAGGTTGAGAGGTATGACAAATGTGGCAGAGCCATCACAAGTCAGCCAGAGACATTTCAAACTGTGACATACTTGTTGCACCCCACTCCCCCATGTAGTGACTCTGGATGTGTCGAAGCAAGGCAAGGAGTAGTTATGCAGTGTAAATGTGCAGAGACTCCCACCCATCCAAGGTAGACACAAGTACTAGAGTGACTTTTCATCTGTCCTTGATTTTTACAGAATGGTCTGGTTTCTGTCATATTTTTTGTACTGTTGATTTATGCTTATTACTCAAAGTGCCTGTTGCTCTGTGTTTAAGTAGCAATACTTTAATGACCATCAGGTAAGCTTGGCTGAGATTGCAAGATGCAAGTAAGCTTTAATAAGCATACTGTTAAAGAATTGCCAACATTGAAAGCCTTTCTGTTGCCATGTAGAGAATACTTAACTAGATAATGTATAAGCCTTGGGTATTGAAATGCATATGCCAGTATTTGTAATAAAGGACAGAATTACATTATTTAAGAGTCTCATTACACTTGGAGACTTCCAGTCATCTCTGCAGGCTTTACCCATAAACCGAATGCCAATTGCGTGGTCCATAACCTGTACAGTAATCCTTTTAAGCAATGTATCTTGAGCTTATTTCTTGTTTGCTTTTCATTTTTTACTTTGATCATGTTTTCCCCATGAAACAAGTAGATGTCAGGCAGCAGGTCTTTTTTTGGATAAGGGACATTTTTACAAGCGGGGGCATCAGAGATTTCTACTTTCAGCATGTTACTTGCTACTTTAATAAGCTGAATATAAATTATAATTAGAACTGCAGTGCAAGAAGTGGTTTGAGTTGAGTACTGCTTGTTTTTCTTATACTTGATTTTGACTGGCATTCCATTAATGTATTTAAAAAAAGTAAGCTATTTTTTCATGCCTCACAACCTTTTTTGTTTCCATCTAGATATTAAGCTGTCATGCAGCCAATGCATTGAAATATTTTTATTCTTCTACACTTCATTTTGTCTTGATTGGATTCTCATAATGACGGTTTGGCACCCAGGGCAGTATATTTAGTTTTTGTGGTTTGCTACTACAGGTGTGTGTGTGTGGTAGGGAATACCTCAGGCTTGAACCCTGTACCTTGTATGCAGATGTTAAAGACCTGAATTCCCTACCCACCACCATTTGTAAAAAAAAAAAATGCAGATTTTTGCCTCATATTTGATCTGATCTGTTCCTCATAATATCTGTGGTTTGTAAATGTTGCAATGCTTGATATTTGATGGTGCAGTGGTAGCATTGTTGCTTCACAGGTGCAGGACTTCAGGTTTGATTCTTGGCTGGGGTGCCTTCTTTGTGGGGTCTGTATCTTCTCCCTGGATTTGCTTTTGTGTCCTCCCATGTTACAAAGACATGTCTGCATTATTTCTTCCTGGGCCTCTGCTGAAAATTGTTTTTTTTGTTCCAAGTCAGACTGTCCTGATTAACAAATGTTAAATAAAATTGACAGGCATTTGAATTTCAGACTTCAGGTTTCTGAATGTTTAATTCCTTGCATATTTGATGGTGCAGTGGTAGTATTGTTGCCTCACAGCTATAGGTTTTCTGGTTTGATTCTTGGCTGGGGTGCCTTCTGTGTGGAGTCTGCATCTCCTCCCTGTGTTTGTGTGGATTTGCTCTGGTGCCCTGCCATTTTACAAAGATGTGTCTGCAGTATTTCTCCCTGGGTCTCTGCTGAAAATTGTTTTTGTTCTGTCAGCAGTAAAATTGACAGGCATTTGAATTTCAGACTTCATGTTCTTCAGAAAACACATAGTAACACAACCATAACACAACCTTTTATTCTAGCAATTTTCTAAGTTTATAAGATGAATATTTGAAATTTGTCCCTATTTTTGGGACTGTATTCCCCCATTATTGGCTTCATCCAGGTTTTTTGTGCTAAGGTTGACAGCTATGGCAAAAACTGAATTCACTGAATATGTTTGAGGGCTGTATTCCCTCATTACTGGGTTTGTCCAGGTGTTTTGTACTAAGAGGTTGACAGCTATGGTGAGAACTGAATTCACTAAATGATAGCTATTTAAGTTTCAGTCTTCCTCTCTTTTACAAAGCAGCTGATTTGGCGTAGTGGTATGTTGCTCTGACTGTTTTGCACAGGGACCTTGGCAGTAAATTGTATGGTGGTAACGCAGCATTTCTCTTTCACAAAGCAGCTGATTTGGCATAGTGGTATGTTGCTCTGACTGTTTTGCACGGGGACCTTGGCAGTAAAATGTATGGTGGTAACGCAGCATTTTATTCTATCAACTTTCCAAGATTATACAAGCAATGTTTACTGTGTCCCTGGTTTTTGGGCTTTTGACCCCCCCCCAATACATTTTGGCTTTTTCCAGTTTTCTTGTGCTGCGAAGTTGAGTATTGAATAGATTTTACAAGGAGCTGAGAGCTGCAGGGGAACAGAAGTTTAGTGTTGCTTAAGTGAAGTTTGTTTGCCTCGTTAATAGCACAACAGGTTGTGTACTTGCTTTTGATGCAGAAGGTTGTGAGTTCTACTCCCACAAGGGGTGGATGCTGCCGTACTGAGAATGTTCTCCTTGGTGAAGATACTAACTATGAGTCTTTTATCAGTTTGCCATCCATTTCCTCTTGCAATATTACTAGCTTATCATTTTTTTAATGTAATATAGGCAATTTATTCCTGAGGGGCAACAGACGCTTTATTTTTCAATGAAACCATGAAATATAAAGGTGTTTGCTAGCAGCAACCTTTTCATTAGTTACAGATTTCTTTAATGTGGAATTATTTAGATGACTTTTACTACTTCAGAGATTGTGCATATTTACTGATAATGGACTGTAGAATTGTGCATATTTACTGATAATGGACTGTAGAATTGTGCATATTTACTGATAATGGCGGACTGTAGAATTGGGCATATTTACTGATAATGGTGGACTGTGGAAGTCTGAGTAGACTTTTATGATAAATGTTCTGAACTGGGCAGTTTTGCCATTATGGGTGCATGCGTTTTGCTTCATTGCTTACTGGAAAAATGTTGAAAACAAATTTAAAACGCCCTCTAACAACTGTACTGTATTGTACAAGGAATATAATTTAGTACAATGAGGAAGGTGTATCAGAGAGCACATGTATGTTTCATATGCAAGGGGCCTATGATTTGAAAACAGCCCAAAATTAATCTTTATCTGCCACTGGCAAAATGTATTTTCTTTGAATGTGGGTTTCAATGCTGTTTCAATGCATGTGAGTTTCAAGGGCAGAGATGTTTTAATGCTAAGTTTTCATTGTGAGACTGCATTGCTGTGTTCAGCAGATTACTTAGTGTTTGTGCTGTAAAATACAAAATAAAACTTTCAAATGAAGTCCAACTCATCATAGAAGTAAAGCAGTATGCACATTAATGTTTATGGTAAATGGAGTGAAGTAGCCAAATAATGGTTCATTGGAATGGCTGCAGAGGCTCCATTCAACCATGATGTTGTCAGGGGGGAAGGGCAGCAAACTCAGACAGGCCCAGCTGAACTATACCTCCCAAAATGTCCAGATTTTCAAAGACTGAATAGATTTTTGCTTCTTATTTTTGGTTTGTTCTTCATAAAAATTGTAGTTTTCTGGCAAATAATTTAGGAATTAAGTCACTAAATAATGATACACTGAGTTTCAGACTTCATAACCTTCAGAAAAATGCGTGCTAAAGTAAGAACTGTTATTCTATCAACTGTCTCAATTTATACAAGGGCCATCACAGTCAGCCAGAGACATTTCAAATTGTGACATACTTGTTGCACTCCACTCCCCCATGTAGTGACTCTGGATGTGTCCAAGCAAGGCAAGGAGTAGTTATGCAGTGTAAATGTGCAGTGTGTCCCCCCATCCAAGGTAGACACAAGTACTACAGTGGCTTTTCATCTGTCCTTGATTTTGCAGAACAGTCTGGTTTCTGTCATATTTTTGTACTGTTGATTTATGCTTATTACTCAGATTTATGCTTATTACTCAGAAAGTGCCTGTTGCTCTGTGTTTAAGTAGCAATGCTTTAATGACCATAAGGTAAGCTTGTCTGAGATCATAAGATGCAAGTAAGCTTTAATAAGCATACTGTTAAAGAATTTCCAACATTGAAAGCCTTTCTGTTGTTGCCATGCAGATAATACTTGACTAGATAATGTATAAGCCTTGGGTATTAAAGGACAGGATTCCATTATTTTAAAAAGCTCATTACACTTGTTGGAGACTTCCAGTCATCTCTACAGACTTTACCCGTAAACTAAACAGAATGCCAATCATGTGTGGTCCATAACCTGTACAGTAATCCTTTAAGCAATGTATCTTGAGCTTGTTTCATGTTTGCTTTTCATTTTTTATTTTGATCATGTTTTCCCCATGAAACAAGTAGATAGTTGTCAGGCAGCAGGTCTTTTTTGGATAAGAAACATTTTTACAAGTGGGGGCATCACAGAGATTTCTACTTTCAGCATGTTACTTGGTACTTTAATAAAGCTGAATATAAATTATAATTAGAACTGCAGTGAAAGGAGAAGTGGTTTGAGTTGAGTGCTTCTGTTTTTTCTTATACTTGATTTTGACTGGCATTCCAGTAATGTATTTAAAAAGTAATTTATTTTTTCATGCCTCACAACCTTTTGTTTCCATCTAGATATTAAGTAAGCTATCATGCAGCCAATGCATTGAAATATTTTAGTTCTTCTACACTTATTTTTGTCTTGATTGGACTCTCATAATGATGGTTTGCCACCCAGGGCAGCGTATTTAATTAAAGTTAGTTTTTGTGGTTTTAGCCCCTCCCCTTTCTAGTTGACCACACCCCTTCCCCTTGACCCCACCCATTCAGCTGTCTCCTGCAGCCCCCCTTTGATTTGAAGTCACCAGCCGCCACTGCGGTATCTCTCTTTTGGGAAAGTGATTTTTTTTACATGTCTGGCTAATCATTTCATTAAGTGGTTCTTCAGCAGAACAGCTTGGGATTTATTAAATTGTGCTTTATCTGTGGATAATATCTGCAGTACTTGAGCTTGTTGTAGAGTGGATACTTCCATAGGAGAAAATGTTATTCATTTTTAAATCTTTTTCTGAATAATGAATGCAGCTTTTTGAGTCCATCTGAATTAGTTAAATGGGGGAAGAGGTTTAGGTGACACATTGGCACAGTTTGCTTGAAATAAGAGAATTTTAGTTTATCTAAGTACTTGTAAATCTACCTCTGTTGTGTTCAATGTATACAGTTTTAACTGGAGTTTTACAGTTTCATTTCCAGAATTATATATTTCTGAAAAGTATTCTGGATGTGGTTAGGGCTGGGAAACTTAAAGGCAATAGAGATATTTAAGTCAAGATTGAAAGGGCTTGTTGTTTAGTCTGGATGTGGAATGTATTATTTGATACTTTGAGCTATTTGGCTTTAACAAATGTATTGCTGGAATATGGGTTGAGACTTACGTTTGCTTCTTGAATTATTTTACTTTATTTTTCTTCTCATTTGATTCAGTAGTTATTATTTTTTAAGAGAAGGTGATAGGGTATAGAAGTGCATTGGAGCAGTGCATAGGTAAATCCACGTGAAAAAAGACATGGCCCACACAGAATAGTTGAATAACCAATTTCTATTTATTGTACAAATAATAAATAGAAAAATTACTGCAAACCAGTTTTGGCATAAGCCTTCCTCAGTGTAAAACAAATAAAAAATATTAAGATCTCATCCACACCTGCAACTAAATACACAGAAGATGTGCATAGGTACCCTAGTAGTTCTCTTAACCTTTTGTTTTAGACTTGTATATGTATAAGGTAGCAATGGAAGAGGCCAGTATAGGTATAGGTTAGGCAAGGAGGGGACAGGTAGTTTGCTTTATACATTGCTGTCTTTCTACATACTAATAATATTTTATTGTGGTTAAATCATCTTCAGAAGCATTCAATAAACTCTGTGTAGGCTCCATGTAGAGCCTACAGGGAGTGTATCCATGTACAGGCCACGATGCTCTCTTGGCAATGCACAATGCATATTAATATTACGCAGCACACCCAAGTAAGGTTTCGTGGCATGCACCAGTAGTGTTGGCTGTGAAACCTCATAGAACAACATGGATAATGAATCTGTGTACAAGGAAGCACCGGCATCCCACCCCCATACCTCCTAACCTCCTAGTCCTACATGACACCATCCATCTGCATTCATTGCCCTCCATCTTGAATGATTATTTCAAAACCACAAATTTTATGAGGAATACCATAACAATAACAGCTACAACCATGGAAAGACTGTCAGAACTATATATATATATATATATATATATATATATATATATATATATATATATATATAGTTGAATTTTTCATGGTTTTTTTTCATATTGATTAATACCATGTTTGCTCAGTCCACAGTGGCATTTGACAAAGCTTATGTTTGTGCAACAGGACCACTGATGTATCAGACTTGACCCAGACATCTGAAAATAGAAAACGGAAGCTTACAATTGCTATAGTTGGGCATAGCTAGGCATCATGCAAACCCAGTAAGCGGGGCTGTGCAACTCACATACCATCAACTTAATGAATACTAAGATATGTGACTACTAATCATAATAATATGTGATTAATAATATGTGACTACTAATAAATCTTGTGGTAACATGTGTAGAGTGTTGGACTGCAGTGTAGATGGTCCTGGGTCCTAGTCCAGGGTATGCAAACTTTATTCATAGTGTTATGACATTGCAGAGTATACAAATAAAGTGGTAATGTAATGTAATGAAACAAAGCTGAAATAGAATTGGTTGTTAAGTTATTTACAGATGTATTTGAAAAAGGTGCATGCTGCTTAGCAGCACACAAACCAATGCACTTGTCTTACTGTGTTTCCCCAATAGTATGCAGTGTGCACCTTTTTCGAAAGTATCAAAATGTAGAAGGTACATACTCTCAGTAAGTGAAATTGGCTGGAAAACATGCTATTTAAAGATAAATATGGTAGAGAGTCAATTATCCGAACTAACTGGAACCTAGGGTAGTTCGGATAATCAAACAGTTCAGATAATCAAACATACATTGAACTGGATAAAAACTTCTAAAATCTTGTTTTGTCCACACTCAGGGAATACACTTTTCAACCATTTAGCAAGTTCAGTGGACAATAAAGAATATTTTTCACACACAAGTGGGCTACAAGTTCAAAAAACATGCACAAGCTAATATGTATAACATTTACATATTCAGACTTTGATTTTTCCTACACAAAAACTTTGGAAGGCTGGGTTCAGATAATTGACATTTTGGGTAATCGATATTCAGATAATCAACTCTCTACTGTATACAGGAATTGTGCTACAGACAATTTGAGATCTTCTTTCTGCAGCAATGGCAGGTGCTGGTGACCGATTTTATTTTAGGGCACAGCACTGAGGTGTCCAGGAGTAAAAGCTCTTTATTGGACTCCTGATTAAGGACAATGGGTCCCTGCTGCTACAGGGGAATTACACCAGCTCCCAATACAAGTCAAAAGCCTAGGATTGTTTGTCCAGGGCCCTTACCAGTCCGATTGGAATCCCCTGAACTGTAGAACAATGTCATCACCCCTATGACAACTTGTGGCACAGAAAAAGGGTTAGCCTTGATCACTGGATCAGGGAGTGTCAGCCAGGGCACACCTCAGACGTGTATGTATGCTTTTCATGTATTTCTTGTAAATATTCAAGTTAAATATGATAGGAACTGGTATTCATAATGCTTTTTTTTCCTTTTTCCCTTTTTCTACAGCTGCAGAAGAGAGAGCTTCAAATACGAGGTCCCATGCCAGCAGATTGGCTGGGTTGAGAGAAGCACATGGTCAGGAGGCATTATTACATAAAGCACTGTTATTGCAGCCTTAACAGTTGTAGATGGAATAGTTGCTATCTCATAGAGTTGTATGAACTTGGGAATGCATATCTAAAGTGTAAAAGCAGATATGCATGCATTAGTCAGTAGCATAGCTTTCAACAATACTTATTTCTGCTGAATACTCAGATGCAAGAATTGCTGTTTTGGTCTGCTCATTGTAAGATCTATGGCAAGTAATTTATATTGAAGTGAATACACAATGATTGTCAAAATGTATGTTAGCACAAATTTTATGCAACTATCCATGTGTTTGACAGTAATATTTGAAATATGTTCCTAGTTATGGGCCATTGTACACCCATTAATTTATAATATGTCAAAATATCCTGCTCTAAAAGGTGCTGTGGTATGGTCTGTACCACAAAGCAGCAGTTGCACATTCTCAGATAATAGTTAACATGAGTCTACACAGTGTAAAAGGAAAGAGTGCTTGCATTACTGTATGTTGTATCCCAAAGGAAAAGTACAGTATTACAGTAGTCACTGCTTGTGAGTTCTAATACCACACTCCCCAAATGTAAAGCTCAGCTGATTACGATACTGTTTTAGCCTGTCATCAGTAAAACTTACAGTAATGTTAAGTAATCATTGTTATAGAATTTGAAGGGCATACCTCCAGAGCTGTGCCTTGAATGGCCTGCTGTCAAGTGTAATCACTGTGCATGTATTCCAAGTAATAAAAAAAAATGTATGTTAACACAAATCCTGTGCAACTCTCCCTGTGTGTAACAGCAATATTTGAAATATGTTCCTAGTTATGGGTCATTGTACACCCATTCATTTATGATATGTCAAGATATTCTGCTCTAAAAGGTGGAGAGGTATGGTCTGTAACACAAATCACAGTTGCATATTTTCAGATAACAGTGAACATGAGTTTGTCAAGTATAACAGGAAAACGTGCTTGCATTATGTTGTATTCCAAAGTAAAATACCACACTCCTAAATGTAAAGCTCAGCTGATTGCAATACCATTTTAGACTGTCATCAATAAAAACTACAGTACTGTCAAGTAATTATCATTACAGCATTTGAAGGGCATACCCCTAGACCTCTGTCTTGAATGGCCTGCTGTCAGGTGTAATCCCAGTACATGTATTCCAGGTAATACAGAAAAGTTCTTAGCAGTTGGTATGGTTAACAGTAGAATGTTAAAGAATAGGATGCCTTAATTGTAAAAAACATTGCATATTATCTGTGGGGTTACTAATGTTTCTTTTTTGTTTCTTTCACCCCACCCCCTCTCTTCTTTTATTTATGAATGGATTTCTTTAAATTTTTATTTTAATTTTATCACTGTATTATCTATAAAATCAAATGTATTATTATATTAATTTATTTTACTTATTTTTGTTTATGTATAATTTCATAATTCTTTGTTTTGAAATATATTTCTTCTTTGTTATGATTTATCATTTTATTTGTATTTATATTCCTTGAAACTTTTTATACTGCTTTTTAACTGTTTCTTTATGCTTTATAATTTTCATATTCTTTGTTTTATGTTTTATTTACCATTTGGTTTGAATATTATTTCTGTTATTACTACAGCACAGCAGGGTAAGCCAGTTTTCCATGATCTGCCTACACTCACTCCACCAGGTGAAGCACTGAGGCCCATTACTTCTAAGTTGCAGCCTGGCGGCAGCCCCCTTGCTGCATCTGTCCTACCTGGACCTTCAGGTATTTCTGCCCCAGGAGCAAGGTGTGTTGTCCCCTCTGGGAGCAGAGGCAGAAGGGGTGCTTAAATCACCCATATGGAGTTGCCAGATGTGATGCATAGGATTGCGCACCAGACTGTGGTCACATGCCTAAGCCAGATGGAGAGCCTGCTTTCCATCCTGGTATGGCAGACTGGTTGTAGGCACAGACATCATCCACAGCAGCCAGTAGTACAGTGATGGGACAGTGCTGACAGTCCAGTGAGTGACTTGAGTCACACTGTAACAGTGCTGATGTCCATGGGACCTCAACTCCCCCCCACCCCACTCCATGCAAGCTGTTCCTCCCTTTGTGTCCTTTACCGACCCTATCTCTTGTTTTGTTTGTCTTTTCTGCCTGCAATTGTTTCCTCATCTTCGCAACATGCCTGCCCCAGACTTGGCTATCTCTGTTCCCCAGCATTCCGCTCTTTGCTAAATAAAAAAGGGGCACCTGTCCCAAAAAAATATTAATTTCATACATAGTTCTCCATTTCTCATACATATCTACTTGATACTTAATTTGGTCCGATTGGTTCCACAATGTAATTACAAGTACATTGATGTAATGGGTTTCTAGTCAGGTGTATGATGCAGAATGTGTACTGACCCACAGTAGACCCAGGTTGCAGTTTACATGTGTTCCAAGGTCTATCAATACAGAAGTGTGGAATATGGTACCGATAGTTATTTTATAATATGCATGAAAATTTATTATTACCACAGGGTATGCTGATGCAGTTATGTGCAGCTCATGTAACACCCATTTCTTTGTCAGCAGTCACTAGTGCCACAGAACTTCTGTTTTATTCATGCTTTCTAACACATATATGTCAATCATGAGGGAAAACAACACTGACACTTCTGTTACCATACAGGTGGCAAGTCTGCTGTCTGAAGTGAATTCTCCTACTGTGATTGAATGTAGTTAGTCTGTGATCCCACTGGAAAACAAACTGCTAACATAGAATTTTATATTCACCTTGGTTAGTGTCCCACTAGCAACAAATGTTGGATTGTGTTGAAGGCCTTGGCCAATTTATAATAGGATGTGTGCACATCTTTGACCTTGTTTATGTCTCTGTTCACAGTAATGACTCCCACCAGGTTCTGCAGCAACAAGATACCCTTGAGATCACCTAACTGGAACACATCTAGTCTTTGGAGGTCACATATTTCCTTGTGTCTGAGATGCATGCAACCTGTATTCATTGCCTTAGGAAGAGGTTGCATATATTTATGGTTCTTATTTACACTTGTATTTTGCCAGTCATCTCTTGTGTGGTTGGAAAATGGTGACTATTCCATTCAATGTGGACAACAGCAGTATTCAGACTGTGGCTGAATATGGTGCCTAAGGGATTAGTTCACTGTTGAAGCACATAAATAACACAGGTTGGAATTCCATCTGGTGCCATGGAGACTGTACTTCTAGTCTTCAAGAGGGCAGTGATAACTTCCTCATTGTAGATAACACAGCTCAGAGGTGATGTCTCAAACATGGTTGGTATTAGGTGTGGTGGTGGCAGGGGGCACTTTTTTCAGCCAAACATATCTGCTAGCTGGTCAGCGTGTGTGTGCTAACATACACAATTAGATTCAACTACAACTGAGTTATATCAGTTTGCAGATGTACATAAATAAAGCCCTCTGGTTATCCCTGGATATGAAAGGCTTAGCATGGTTGCTCTGTGTGGGCTCTTGAAAGTGTCTTATTTACATGTTTATGCTGAGGAGAGTTGGCTTCTACACCTGGTTTCCTAATGTTGTATTTTAAACAACAGCTTCTTTCTTTCACTTACTGTATAATGTAGTTATGACAGACATACACCTCTGTGGTTTGTATTTTCCAGAGGATAATTCTTTGAGCCTATCTTGCATGCCTGTGTGACATTTGTGTAGAAGTGTAGACAGGGCATCAGGAAGTAATGTACTATAGCTGTCAATGACCTTAATGGAAACAGCAGTGGCCAATTGTATTATTGGATATTTATATGTCACAACAGGCCATGGTCACACACTGGCATGACAGATGTGTAGATGTCACCTTATGCCATATAAAGCAGACAACAGTGACATTTGTTTGCAATTGTGATGTACAGATTGACACATTAGATTACATAGAAGTCCATGTGCACTATGATTATTGTGGATGATATTGCGGTCTGTGTTGAAAGTAGAGTACAGGTGTATGAGATTCTGGAGAGGTGGAGATATGCTTTACAAAGGAGACAAATGAAGGTCAGCAGGACTAATACAGAGAGTGCGTGACTGAGGGTGAGGATATAGAAATGGTTAGAATGCAGAAAGTACATTTGGAGAAGGCATATGATGTCAAATACTCTGGACCATAAGTTCAGAGTAATGGTGAGTCTGGAAGACAGGTGTAGAAGACAGACCATGCATGGTGGAGTGTTTGGAGAAGAGTGTCAGAAGTGATCTTTGAAAACAAATCTATTGATATATCTGCATGTATGCAGGCAAAGTGTTACAGCCTCTGCACACAATCCAGAGCAGGTAATGTCAAGACACATTGTTAAAGGCCAAAATGAGTCCAGACACAGTAACCATCAATTAGAGACTCCTTCTGTACACCCCTGCCACATGTGTACAGATGGGGTTTCTGCATATAGAAATGTCATTTTCTTCTACCTATTCTTTTGGACAGTACCAGTGAGGTTTACCACAGCAGATTTTCTGTTTCCATTTCTAACAATCCTCTGCATCTTGCTCTGTCACAGCAAATACCTGCATGTCCTCTGTCACCACATCCATAGACCTTATCTTGAGCCTTCCTATTTCCCCATACCTGGCAGCTGCATCCTTAGCATCCCTCCCAATATACCCAGCAACACTCCTCAGCACATGTCCAAACTAGCACAATTCCACCACTCGGTCCTGATTTCCAAAATGTGCAAACTGAGCTGACACTGTAATATATGGTTAATATTCATGCCCATCCTGGGCCCACACAATGCAAACCATAACATCTGGTACTCTGACAATACCTGATATTACTCTTGCTTTTTTGTCTGTGGCACTTTCTGTGACCCATAAGACATAGCTGGTCTCAGTACCATCTTGTAGACCATCCATGTCAGTGTTTTGGTACCTGTCTGTCAAATATCACTCCTGACACTCTTCTCCAAACACTCCACCATGCATATTCTGTCTTCTACACCTGTCTTCCAGACTCACCATTACTCTGAACTTATGGTCCAGAGTATTTGACATCATATGCCTTTGTCAGATGTACTTCCTGCAATCTAACCATTTCTGTGTCCTCACCCTCAGTCACACACTCTCTGTCTTAGTCCTGCTGACCTTTGTCTGTCTTCTTTGTAAAGCATATCTCCACATCCCCAGGTCACATACACCTGTACCCTACATTCAATACAGACCACAATATCATCCACAATAACCATAGTGCACATGGACTCCTATGTGATCTAATATATATACCTCTACATCACCATTGCAAAGAGATGTCATGATGTTTTACAAAGAATAACTGTAATGTCACTGTTGTCTGCCTTATATGGCATAAGGTGACATTTACACATCCGTGATGCCAGTGTGTGACCATGGCCTGTTGTGACATATAAATATCCAATAGTCTGATATAGCTGATAACATCAGCAGTGTCAAATATCACTCCTGACACTCTTCTCCAAACACTCCACCATGCATATTCTGTCTTCTACACCTGTCTTCCAGACTCACCATTACTCTGAACTTATGGTCCAGAGTATTTGACATCATATGCCTTTGTCAGATGTACTTCCTGCAATCTAACCATTTCTGTGTCCTCACCCTCAGTCACACACTCTCTGTCTTAGTCCTGCTGACCTTTGTCTGTCTTCTTTGTAAAGCATATCTCCACATCCCCAGGTCACATACACCTGTACCCTACATTCAATACAGACCACAATATCATCCACAATAACCATAGTGCACATGGACTCCTATGTGATCTAATATATATACCTCTACATCACCATTGCAAAGAGATGTCATGATGTTTTACAAAGAATAACTGTAATGTCACTGTTGTCTGCCTTATATGGCATAAGGTGACATCTACACATCCGTCATGCCAGTGTGTGACCATGGCCTGTTGTGACATATAAATATCCAATAGTCTGATATAGCTGATAACATCAGCAGTGTCTGTGGAACACAAAAAAAAAAGTGTCCCTTAGGTTGCTGTAAAATGGTCTATATAACATCCACCAGCAACTAACACACATACAAACTGTTGACTGCAGTGAGATTAGAATCCCTACCTATCTATATTTACAGACAACAAAGCAGAGCACTTAACACATGCACCACAGCACAAGTCCAAGCTTGACAGGACTGCAGGTGATCTTATGGTAGATGACAACAGCAGGCCACATGTGGGACAAGAGGTTAGGGATCTGCGTCGACTGTGTGTTTGTGCAAGCACCAAAACAGCAAAAATTATGCTATTTGTGAACTCATTATGGGATAAACACACACACACACAGACACACACACACACACACACACACACACACACACACACACACACACACACACACACACATGATAGATGACATCAGCAGGCCACATGGGGAACAAGAGGTTGGGGACCTGCCTCGAATGGGTGTTTGTGCAAGCACCAAAACAGTGCAGAACCATGCCATTTGTGAACTCGGTGTGGAATACACACTTCACTTGAGTTTTTATACACACATGGGTCCCCTTTAAAATGTCAACTTACCAGAACATCAACTTGCAAATCAGCAAGAAGAGAATGTTGAAAGTTCACAATGTTGAATTCATGGAACATCATAATTTAACTCAAGAAAAGTAACCACTGGGCCACCATGATGACCTTTGCCCTGTTCTCCACTGTAGTACAATCTCGGAGTTGGTATATTTAGTTAGGGGGTGTGGAGGGTACAACCCCCCATGTTGTTGAGTTAAGTTTGCTTCTGTTTGAATTGTAGTGATTGGTGGCCCAGTGGTTACTTTCCCAGAGTTAAATTGTAACATTCTGGGAGTTCAGCATTATGAACTTTCAGTGCTCTCATCTCACTGATTTGCAAGTATATGTTCCAGTAAGTCGAGTTTTAAAGTAGTCCCACAGACACACAGACACACACACACACACACACACACACACACACACACACACACACACACACACACACACACACACACACACACACACACACACACACACACACACACACACACACACACACACACACACACACACACACACACACACACACACAGATGGCTGCAGCAAGATTAGAATTCCTACTTATCTATGTTTACAGACTACAAAGCAGAGCACTTAAGGCATATGCCACAGCACAAGTCTGACTTTAATAGGACTGCAGGTGATCTTATGGTAGATGACATCAGCAAGCCATGTGGGGGACCTGCCTTGACTGGGTGTTTGTGGCTGCACCAAAACAGTATAAAACCAGTCATTTGTGATATTACTGTGGGATACACACTTCCATTTGGGTTTATACACACATGCACACACAGTTGACTGCAGTGTGATTAGAACCCCTATCTTTACAGACTACAGAAGACACGACTTAATGCATGTGCCAGAGCACAAGTTCGAGTATAATAAGACTGTGGGTGATCTTATGGTGGATGACATCAGCAGGCTACATGGTGGACCTGCCTTGATTGGGTGTTTGTACAAGCACCAAAACCACACCATTTGTAAACTCAGTGAGGTATACACAATTTCATTTTGGTTTATATACACACACACAAACATACAGTTAACTGCAGTGAGATTAGCACCCCTACCTATCTAAGTTTACAGACTACAGAGCACTTAACACACACATCACAGTACAAGTCTGATTTATGCAGGACTGTAGGTGAACTTACACTGCATGGCATAACCAAGGAATGTGTTCAACAACAGCTTGAAAGGTCTGTATAGTCACATTTTCCTGTAGTTTCATCATAGGCTAGCAGACATGTACTGTTTAGTAGCTTAGTTATGTGACAACAATACCTTTACTGAGCCTAGTTGTCTGTTTGTATTTGGATAAGCAAGCCTGTGAGCACCATTGATTGGCCCTCTCCATGAGGGAAAACACAACATCATGTATTACAACTTGTACATGGTGTGATATATGTGTGGATAACTCAAGGTAACCCAGGGTTATTGTGCTTCTTGGTGTCACTGCTTGTGGGGATGCGTAGCAATTGCTTGTCAATAAATGTATATATACTTAAATTATGATTTCAATTTGCCATGATTCCACATGTAGTCTTAGGAGACACATGGTGTCTGAGAGTGATATGACACAATACCTTTCAACTGTCTAGATTTTAACATAATGTCCAAATGTTTGACTCATATTTGTAGTGTGTTTGGCACCTGTGAATTTCACATGTCACATCTTTTACACAATTCATAGAAACTGTTAATCTATCACCTTTCTAAGTTTGTAAGTGCACTATTTGAAAATTGTCCTTATCTTTGGACCTTTGACCCCATTGCTTTTTGCTTTGTTTTGATTTCCTACACTAAGACCTTTATAGGTACGTAGGGCACTAAACACACACACACACACACACACACACACACACACACACACACACACACACACACGTATAGAGGGAGAGATAGAGAGTGAGAGAGAGAGACAGACACAGAGCGAGAGATACAGAGAGAGTAAGACATAGCTCTCAACCTCTTAGAGGAAGCCATCTTGAATAAGCCATAAATAATGGCGGGACAAAGGGGCAAATATAGGGACAATTTTTAAATATTGTTTTTACAAACTTAGAAAGTTGATATAATAACAGATTTTGCAGTATAATACATTTTCTGAAGGGTATGCAGTCTGAATCTCAAATGTCTCATTTTTTTCTTACTTCAGTACTCAAATATATGGCAGTGAATTGTCAGGAAACCAAAATATTATTAATTAAAGACCAAAAAGATGACACAAAAATGTGGACATTATGTGAAAATCTATACAAGTGAGAAACATGGACTGAAAGAGAGAGAGAGACAGAGAGAGGGAGAGATAGAGAGAAGCAGACAGAGAATGCTATAGCATGAGAAGCATTGGATTTGCGCTATGGTTAACTTAAGTGTACACACATGTACATCTGCCTTTTTTTTCCTGTTTGCTTGTAGGTAAGCAGTACACAAACATGTAGCACATTGCTCATATCTGAGACTTACTGTCATGTAATATATACCTGTCACTGGAGCTGGCTCCTATCTCTACTCTAGGTCAGGATTTCACAATGACTAATAGCAATAATTGAATGCATCCAATGTCTGAGTTTGGCGGTATGATATAAATTCTATTTTCTTTTTCACTATTTCTGCAATGCTGAGCTACGTGCAAACAGCCAAAGCCTTATCAAAACGGGTTTAAACATGCACTGCATCATGCAAATGTAGAATTAGGACAAGACAAAGTTGATAACAGTATTAGACACAGAGTGACACTCTGTAAAACACAACATACTGCTAGTACACATTCAAAACCTCTACCTATATCAGGATTCAAACCCTCAACAGCATTACACCTTCATCAGGCAGGATGGCTCCCTTAATCCTTTTGGCCACAAAACCAGTTTGCCAGGACAGGGGTCATTTATCATACAACCACCCGAATAACAATGTACATGGCTATACATGAGTTATCCAACACATACAGTATATGATGAAATTTACAGCACTCCTGGAAATGTGGGGGATAATAATTGTGACAAACACCCATTTACTGTAGATATGCGGGCAGCATAGATGAGTTACTGTTATGCCATTTAAAAAGGGAAACCCCTATTTTTGGGGGTGGGGGAAAACACATCTACTGTTAGGATACAGACAAAGTTTGAAGTCAGAAACTGCAATGTGTAACCTCACTCTCTAACTTCTGTCTTGAATGATGTACCAGTAATTTGCTGGAGTTGGACTGTATGAAGGTTTCATGCATGAGGCCTACTACTTACAAATGGACACATACTAGGTAAAATAGTGTCAGTAGTCAAATGCTACTTAATTTTCTGTACAAATACACAACTATTTACTTGCATACTGTACCAAGTTCATTGATACAAAGGATAAATCAGAATACTCCACACGACTATGGTGTAGACTAAGGACCTACCCTGCAAATGCAGTGGATGACACAACTGTAGTTCAGGGTTGACTCTGTCTGATGCAAGCAGTACACAGCCAGTATATGGATAGGTACAGGTTGTGTGAGTTGCCTGGCATCCTTTTTTATGTATGTATGTCAGTAGGAGAAAGGTGTTAGTCCCTAGGTCCCTAAGTGGTCAATGAATGTACTATAAATTGTCTCTTAGCCAAAGAAATGGCATACTTAGCAGACCTATGTTTTCCCATGGAGACAGTAGTTGTGGGTTCCTCCTCCAAGTCCTCCTGTGACTGTTGCTGTGGTGACCTAGGTGTTGGTGGGGGATGTGCGTACCTTCCCCTCACTGATCCTGCTGCAGCTGTTTCTGTGGGATTAGATTGTGGATCATAGCACATACTGTGAATGTTTGTGTACATGTGCATGGAGTACACTGCAAGGCTCTACTGGATATATCTTGGCACTGGAATTGTGACTTAAGAAGCCCAAACACATACTCTATGATGTTCCTAGTTTGAACATGTGCCTCATTATGGGGTTCTTCCATGGGTGTGTGTGCATTTCTGATGGGTGTCATCATTCATGGTTCCAGGGCATCGCCATCATCCCCCAGTAAATGGCCCTGTGGGATATCTCCCTAGCAAACATTTAGTACAGCTGTGATGTGTGCCAGATATGGGAGTTATGGTAACTGCCACGTTTGCCAGCGCACAGATTTGAAATAAACTCCTGGGATTGCATATGACTTGGCAGTTGATGGAGTGGTATCTCTTGTAGTTAATGTAGATTCTACCCTGCTCACCAGGTGGTGCCTTAATGTGTAAATGGGTGCAGTCTATGGCACCCAGTACTTCAGGGTAGTGCACTACATGGTAGAACTGTTGCATATGACTGGCTCTCTCCTGAGTGGAAAGGGGGAAAGATATGTGATCACTGGCATATATGAGCATAGTATCCAGAAACTGGTTGAGTATCCTGGATGCTGATACCTGTGACACCCCATCATGTCCCCAGTTGGTCTTTGAAAACTACCTGTAGTTAATATCTTAAGGACTACACATACCTTAATATCCACTGGGATGGGTTCCCCTTGGTTGACTCCGGCTCTGAGTTGAGGGAGGCAGAGATCACAGAGCTCTTGTAATATATTCCTGTCCACCTGGAAGGGTACCCTGGGCCTGAACACTCTTCTCCTTCTCGACCTAGGCCTCATGTCAGCAGCACCAGCAGCACTGACTTCAGCCTCTAACACATGCAGATGTAGAATAGCTGCAGCAGCCCATAGGATTATTCCATTTAAAATTTCCAAGTCTCTACCCCAATGATCTTGAAGTATCTAGGGAAAATCAGAATGCAGGCTTTATGCATATTTTATACATTTCTTGGGTATGTTCACCATGTGGGATTGGCTAATTAAGATAGAATTCACCTGCTTAGGATATAATTAACATGATTTAAAGGTATTTCTTCATTATACATTAGTGCACTATGCACATCAGCATGCAGCAGAGCACAGTTGTGGGTAACTAAGTTGAGGTGTGTAAAAGTTTTTATATTCATTCTTGTTGTCATGAAAATGTACAGAAAGTGGTAATTAATGCTACTTACACTTCCTTTGTATAAGCTGTGATATGAGAACAGTATATGAAAAGTTGCCATACTCTGTACTTGACTGCAGGACCATCTGCACTCCAGTCCAATACCTAAGTCATGGCGGCACAGGAGTAGTTATGCATAGTCCCAGAAGTGGAGGGAATGAGCAGAATGCAACCCCACTTACCAGGTTTGCCCAATGCACAATAACACTTAGCAATACTGGTTCAATGCATCCGGTTTCTATTTTTGTCTAGCTCATGTCTGATATGTGGGTGGTCTGCTCTCTCAAACATCGTATTCATCACCATAACCATTCATGCAAAATGGTGCACTGTGCAAACATGTGCAATACACCCAAAAAAACAAGAAAGTTACCTGACACATCCACCTGATGTCATCGACATCTGTGAGAAACATAAACACTGTGCAGGAGCTTACATGAAGTGAACAGCCCTACACAGTTCCTTCTTTTTGTGATTTAACAAATCCACTGGCTTTTGCACTCATTTTACATAATATCCATGTTGAATGCCTGGAAATTACACAGTCAGTTTCTGTGTAAGTTGGGCAACAGCACTGGAGCACTACTTTAGAGACCCAGGACAGTGTATTACTGTACCCATTGTGACACTATATGGTACTTCTCTTTTCAATGATGTTTCCATTATTCATATTTAAAGCCTTATGTTTAAGCACCACACTGTGCAAATGTGTATAAAAAGTATTGTAAATGTATACTATTTTGACACCCCCCCCTGATGCTTTTGAACATCCATAGTGTATACATTGGCCATTATATAGTGTGTTGTTACCTTTTCATGGCCATCCTCTCCATATATCTGGAGTTTTACATGCCAATGATTCTGTGTAGACTCCTGTACGGGAAATATTTCCGTGTACACTGCCAACACAGACACAGAGTCTATACAGTTGTATTTAAGGTTGCTGGATCGCTCCACCATGTTGTTTTACTTCATTTGTATAAACTTCAGCTACTCATGCTGACATTTGCATTCCACAAAAGTTTCCATGCTTGCATGTGAGTGAGCATGATTGCATGCTGCTACATGCAGTTTACTGAATCTAAAACTCACTGCACCTGTGTTCGCATTGCGCTACTATGCGCACATGGAAAAAATGACCATGTAAGCTTTATTGAATATCCTCCTTAAGTATATTCATGTGATGTGGGAATGTTAATTGAATCTTTACAAATGTTGTTTTATGTATAAAAAAGGTAAGTGTCAGGGTTTTGGGATAGAAGGAAATTTTGTAGGTATAGATAGTTGTCTGTCACATCATTCATAAGAATCAAGTCTGGACCAGACTGTTTGGATTGGGGAAAATAGATGACCTCACTGCAAAGGATAAAGACCACTGATAATTTTGGAAGTCGTTTTTGATGATTTCTAGTAAAATATATTAAATTATTAGAATTTGTTTTGTCTGGGAGTCAGAAGGTGTAGATTACAACTTTGTTTTTCTTCATTGTTGAGATTAAATACAGCAGAGTGTTTTGTGTAAAAATGATAAAGAGTAATCTGTAGTTTGAATGTGTGTTGTTCTTTGTGTGTGTGTGTGTGTGTGTGTGTGTGTGTGTGTGTGTGTGTGTGTGTGTGTGTGTGTGTGTGTGTGTTGTTATACTTATTTTTGTTGATTTTAATTTCTGCTGTGTGTGTGTGTGCGTGTGTGCGTATGTGCATGTGTGTGTGTGTGTGTGTGTGTGTGTGTGTGTGTGTGTGTGTGTGTGTGTGTGTGTGTGTGTGTGAGCATGCATTTGTGTGGGGGATTCCTATGAGTTCAGTTGATCTCTCATCTATTGCTTACATGAAAATGGTTTGCATTTCAGTGTTCTTCCTTTCTGGTCTCAGATTTTGGGCCAGAATTCATAAACTTCATAGAACTCAGTGCAATCCACTGAGTTACATGCAAGATTTATGTTTAACAATGTAATATGCAAATATGCCCCAGTCTGTGGAGAATAACCCTGTGCAAGACAGACATAACCAGCAAAGTCAGCACAACCACAATCAGTCATTTCAAATATATTTTCCAGAAAAACTTGTTCATAAATTTATATAAGTATGTGCATTACAAATGCACATCTACAGAAGATATGCAATTCCAAGGGAGCTTTCAGTAATATGTGGAAAATACTAAATGAAGGCAAATGTGCGTCAGCCATTATGTCTGAAAAGTGACAAATATCCATAAACATGTACAGATATCATTGTAATATTTATACAGACATATATAAATATACCCATCACCATTTGTGGAATCTGGCATAATCCACAAACTTTCTAATAAAAAAAATAATTAAGTAAGGTGAAGGGCAATCCTCTGCACTTTGCCATGGTTAAAAGTAGCTAACAATAGGTACAGAACGTATGTGGGGAACACAAGCAATGCAAAGACCCAAGGAAATAGGGTGATAAAAAAGCAAATGTAGGATGAGGATGAAGAATGGGCCACACAAGAGGTATAATGGAATAGGAAGGTATGAGGGAGAGTCAGAGGGGCATGGGCAATTTTTTTTGGTGGGACAATCCCCATTTTTTTTCTTTTTTTTAAGAATAGAAGGAATGGACAATATACAGAAAGAGGAGGTAGGCAAAAGAGCAGGTGCAAACATAACACAATTACTAGACATAACATACAAAGGTCAGAAATACACCTAGAGGATAGGTAAGGTAAACAGACAACACACAGATAGGCTATACAACATGGTTAATTAAAAATGACATACAGAGTAGGGATGCATACCAGCAATGGTGCAATGTAAAAGTACATATGTACTAATGCACGAATTAGTGCTGAGATGTTCCAAACTGTGCGGCAGTCATATCAGAACAAGTTTGAATGATGGTAGGTGTGTGTTGGAGAATGCTAAATGCAGAATGCCATCATTGCAGTAAGCAATGGATATCACATAGAATCATCTACTAGGCTGGCAGCAGTGCAAGTGAAATCCAAGCAGGAGCATACTAGAGCCACCAACCTTATATGTGAAAGGCAAATTAAGCACTATATCAAACAGTAGTACCACAGCAAAAGATTAATGTGGCTGCATAATAAACAGATAAGTTATACACCACAAACACAGGAGAAATGGGATCCATATGTCAAAGGCACATGCCATGCTGGAGGCAACACATATGGGTGCTCAGGTATATAATGAAGATGTGTGACATACAATGGCATTACATAAGCCAAACAGAAAGAAGGCTTGTCACACATACCCACAGCAATGACATGGAATATGAAATAAATGATGATACCTACATCATTAACGAAGGCTAAGGAATGCAAACCTTTGCATAGGCTGTCTGCTAATGCACAACACATAAGTAGAATATAAACACTGATGGAATCTACTCAATTGGCACCACATATGTTCATAGGTGTGTTCTAGGCTAATGGCCCTGGAGCCTTTACAAGCCTAGCCCATAGGATTACCCT
Source organism: Protopterus annectens (assembly GCF_019279795.1). NCBI lineage: Eukaryota > Metazoa > Chordata > Ceratodontiformes > Protopteridae > Protopterus > Protopterus annectens. The sequence continues at coordinate 570,113,750 of NC_056741.1, read as the reverse complement.
GGCATCGTGCCACCCAACTTTAGTTCCCAGTGCCTCTGTTGAGTAGCAGCAGAGACCTCCAAAGCAGACACCCAAGCAACCGCTACCCCAAAACAAAACACGTGCAACACATAGCTCACAAAGCCAGTGTGCTGAACAGTCACAGCCCTTAAAGCTAAACAACACACCTGATACACTTGTAATTGGTGACTCTATCGTCAGGCACACTGACGTCCTGCTCACCAGGCTAAACAAGGAGAAGGTCATGGTGAGCTGCCTGTCGGGCGCTAGGATCCGCCACATAACATAAGCACTCAGGTCACTCCAAGGCAAGTACAAATATGACTCAGTCATTGTCCATTCTGGTGTGAATGACCTGAGACATACCACCCTGGACTACATGAAAAGAGACATAGAGGATCTCTTTGAGCATGTAGCCCAGGCTGGTATGACCCTGACCTTGAGTAGCATCTTACCCTCACTAAGAATGATGCCACAATATGAAGACAAGATGATCAATTTCAACAAATGGCTTAACTATTGGTGTCATTCAAAGGGGATCCAATGCCTGTCAGCCTGGGATGACATGCTAGACAAGCCACGATGTTTCACTAGGGACAGCTTGCACCTGTCACCCCTGGGCTTCAGATATTGGCAAAGGCTCTTGCTACCCCCATAGTGCCTTTTTTAGGCAAGGCTCAAAAGACAAACCCACCTCCATAGGTATCACAAGGGATAAGAAACTAAGAGTAATGCTACTCAACGCCAGAAGTCTAAACCTCAAGATGCATGCACTTGAAACTCTCCTTAGCATGGAGAACATCGATATATGTGCAGTAACAGAAACCTGGTTCAAGGCTCCCGAGAGCACCCCAGCACTACCAGGTTATACCTCATACCATGCTTTTCGGCCCCAAAACTTGGACCAAACCACAAAAGGAGGGGGGATTATCAATATTCGTCAAAGATACCCACACCTCCAGGTTGGTGGCACAGCACGAAGCATCAGAGACTATCCATGTGCAACTAACAGTGGGTAAAACTGCCTTCCAGTTTATAGCCTGCTACAGACCACCCTCCCAAACCCAGGAACCCCACTCGGCCTTCCTGAGAACACTGGAAAGTATGAAGGTCTCTCCAAACACCATTATATTGGGTGACTTCAATTACCCAAACATAGACTGGGAGCATTACTCTAGCTCCAACCCCTAGCCCAAAGGTTCCTAGAATTTATAAACTCAAATGCTATGGAACAACTTGTTACCACTCCCACAAGAGGGGAAAACATACTGGACCTGATCATCACCAACATGGGGACTTTATGCTCCAGACAAGAAGTGTATCCCTCACTGGTAAGATCAGACCATAAACTAATCTCACTGGATATTCACATCCCGACCCCACCCCCTGCCCAGAAAACCACAGTGAAAACCTTCTCTAAAGCAAATTTCACACTCCTCAAAACTGAGGTGGAATCCTTCAAAGCCCCCGGGCCTGTGGAAAATATGGCCCAGACCGCAGAATCCTTTATAAACGCATTCTATGAACACCTTCAGGAATGCATGGATCATGCAATCCCAAATAAAACCAAGATCCAATCCTCCAAAGGCAGACGTCCTGTCTGGTGGACCCCAGCCATAAACAAACTATACAACAGAAGGAGGAAGCTACTACATGATAGAGCAAAATACCAAAAAGGGAAGGCATCTCTGATCAGTATTAGCAAAAAACTACGGGCACTCATAAAATCGTCTAAGGCCAGCTTCGAGAGAAAAATTGCACAGGACACTAAGGATAATCACAAGGCTTTCTTTAGTTATGTTAGTAACCTGGGTGGGAATTCCCAGATATGCTCAGAATTTGTCCAAAATGACAAAAAAATACACCGAACCCACAGACATTGCCAACATGCTTGCTGACAGGTTCAGCGCAAACTTCTCCCCCCCTCCCCACCAAAAGGGCAAATATCTATCCCAGCAGAGTGCTGCCCCCCTGACATCTCAGATGCTCAGGTAAGAGCTGCCCTCTCCAAAGCAAAAAACACAGCATCAATGGGACCAGACAGTGTCCCGGACTGTGTCCTACATGAACTCCAACAAGAGCTAAACCCAAACATAAAACTACTGTTCAATCTCAGCCTTACTATAGGATATGTACCCAAAGAGTGGTGTACAGCAACAGTGGTCCCTCTCCACAAAGGTGGTGCCTCAACGGATCCTGGAAACTATTGCCCCATAAGCCTGACTAGCTTGGTCTGCAAAGCTATGGAAAGGATCATCATGGACTGCATAAATAAAGATATTGGGGACCTACAGACACTGGATCCTACCCAGTTCGGCTTTGTTAAGGGCAGATCCTGCCTCAAACCTGGTTGATTTCTTTGAAACAGTCACCAAGGCCATTGACGAGGGGAATGTGGTCCACACAGCCTACGTGGACTTCGCAATAGCCTTTGATACAATACCCCACTCGGGCATTATAGATAAGCTCACCAGCTTAAATATAAACCCCTATGTCACTAGATGGGTTGCAAACTGGCTCAAGGACAGAACCCACATGGTTAGAATTGCTGGAGCCATGTCAGACTCCAAACCAGTGGCATCCCACAAGCCTCAGTCCTGGGACCTCTCTTGTTCGGTATATATTTCTTGGAGGTACAGGCCAACATGGAAGGACTGTGGCTGACTAAGTTCGCAGATGACTGCAAACTGGGCGCCATAATTGAATCTCCAGCCAACACAAGCATCCTACAAAAGGGCCTCATAGAAACAGACAACTTGTGCCAGAGCCATGGCCTCAAGCTAAACTCCAAAAAGTGTATAGTCATCCCCTTTGGCAAAAACAAAGTGCCCACAAATTACCACATAGGTGGTAATCCATTAAGTACAGAAGAAGTAATTAGGGACCTGGGGACCCAAGTTGATAGCAATCTCTCATTTGGCAACCACGTGGCCAAAGTGGTTAGAAAAACATTTTATATAGCCCACCTAATCATGAAGGGATTCACATCTAGATCAGGGGAGGTCATCATGCCTCTTTACTCATCCCTCATCAGGCCCATAATTGAGTACAATGCCCCATTTGGGATGTACCTTACCAGACACCTGCAGCAACTGGAAAGACCCCAAAAGTACCTCACCAAGAGGATCAAAGGGCTCAAACAGATGCCATATGCTGCACGGTTAAAGAAACTCCAGCTCCACTCAGTGGCATACCACCTGCTCAGAGGCGATCTGTGCCTGACGTATAAAGCCATGTCCAACCCAGAATTAATGGACATGTTGCACCTCAGAAAATCCAAATCCCATCGAGCCATGCACTTGGGAGACTTGAACCTCAGCACTGAAATAAATAGGACATGCTGGAGGGACAAATTCATAACCCAGAGGCTCCCTTCACTCTGGAATAAAATCCCAGTCCAGGTTAGGAAGAGTCCCTCATTGACTCTCTTCAAGAGGAATCTTGATGAGTGGATGGGAGATCGTAGGTTTGCCCCAGGTATCACTTCTGTGTCACTGTTAGACAGAGGCACAGTATACTAACCTCGAAAAAGGGCATAGCAAAATTAATTTAAAATGGGTGGCGAAAGCCAAACACACTCTGGCTAGGCTTATAAATGCCCTAGGGCAGATAGCCTAGTATGAACCTATGAACCTATGAACCTAAGTATATCCCTGGATGAATTTTCTATTTCCCATCTACTCATCAAGATTTCTCTTTTAGAGGGCCAGTGAGGTGCTCTGCTTGACATATATGGGAAGTCTATTCCATAACATGGGAAATCCCTGGGTTATGAACCTGTACCTCCAGCATGTTCTGTTGACTGTGGTAATGAGGCTGTGGTCTCTGAGGCATGTGGTGTGGAGGGATTGGGATTTATTTAGTGGTAGCATTTCTAACAGAGCTGGGTCAGACATGGCTTTGTAAGTCAAGCAGAGATCGCCTCTAAGTAGGCAATATGAGACAGAGAATAGTTGGCATTGTTTTTAGTTTGTCCATATAGGACAAGTGTTTATGGCCTAGGATCCTCTTTGTGAGGTACTTTAGCAGCCTCTCCAGTTGTTGCATGTGTCTAGTGAGGTACATGCCAAATGGGGCATTGTACTCGATGATTGGACTAATGAGGTAAGAGAAGAGGGACACAATGACCTCTTTCTTCCTGGATGCAAAACCCTTAGTAATGAGATATGCCACAAAGAAGGACTTTCTGATCACAGTGGCAATGTGGTGGTCAAAAGAGAGGCTGCTGTCAACCTGTGTCCCCAGATCTCTTATAACATTGTGTGCATATGCCTTGCATGTGTATGATACCCCTCATAGTGGCATAGGGTCATATTGTACCTGTATACCTACATTACAACCATGATGTGTTAAAGGGAAGGTAAACATACACATAACATATACATGTGAAACATGTAGTACAAAACTATGAGGGGAAGGGAGATGAACAAAATAAATGTACATCAGTTAGGAAATGCCAGCAAGAGGAAGTATGTACAGAATAAAGCAGTACAACCATAGTTTAGGAGACATAGTCAATGTGCATGTGCCCTCAACACAAAATGGACTGCAAATCCTCACAAGGCACATTGAAGCAGATGGCTACCATGTGACATGTGCATAGTGTATTGGGGATGGTTATAACTGTGTCTGTGTACAAGTGATACAGACAATACAGTACTGTGCAACAGTTAAACAGTAAATGATATGGATACACAACAAAAGTAGTTTGAGTATCACATACCCATATATACTGCTATGTAAACATAATACAACAGACGGCACACTCACCATTAGTGATATAAATATCAAAATTGAATAAATGCATGCAGTCAGGTACATATTACAAGGGCAGGTGTGTGTTAATCATATTACAGCCACACATATGTACATCCTTGTAAATCAATTTATATATACTACAAATGCATAAACACAGACATTGTATGCTAACCTATGCATATGTGTCCTAAAATAGCTAAGCTCAAAATGACCGCCTGTTACTATAATCAGGATATGGACAAAAAAGGGATCCATGAATAATGCTTAACAAAGCATCACCTCTGTATTTTCAATAAGGGACCAGTGAATCTCAATGCAGTATGTGAATGATACATGTTCATGTATACCTGTCACACAATACTCTAAAACAACATCACAGTAATTGCCAGTACATGGCACATGCAAGGCCATTGTGCCAATGGGACATCATGGCTCAATAATGTTTCATAAGATTTAAAATCAAGGGCATGTCATGTTGTTGAACAGACATATGACAGCAAAAATCAATACAGAAATGGGTGTAATACATACACATGCATAACATGCACATATAAGCAAACTTGACTGATATCACTATGTTATGTGAGAGGAATGAAAACAAGGTAGTATGTGAGTTGCAGTCATCCTTCCTAAGTATATGCAGGGACAACTCAAGCAGAACAATTGTGTCCCACTTGCATTATGCAAGCAGCAACAGTCCTATCTGTCACATACAGGGCAACAGTGTATTAGACATAACAATATTATGCTGCACTGCATGCATAGGATTACACACACATACAGACTGAAGGAGTAGCAATGTATGCAGTGATGACAGCATGTAATGATCATGTAAATGATAATGGTAGTGTGTGTGTGTGTGTGTGTGTGTGTGTGTGTGTGTGTGTGTGTGTGTGTGTGTGTGTGTGTGTGTGTGTGTGTGAGAGAGATACTTCAGCAGCAAGATAAAACCACATGTGATCTGATATGTGCAGTGTACATTATGAAGTATGTCAGAAAAAAATGACAGCAGTATGGGATGTGTGCACAATTGTGCCTAGGCCGTAAAAATTTGAATATGAAAAACATCATGGTGGCAGCATTACAAAAGTGAATCACACAGGCAATACTTACATTCCTGAGGGACCACCCTGATGAGGTCAAACATCATGAGAGATCTTTCTAGCAATCTCCCAGAAGGAGTCTCACACAGCCCATGCCATGTCCTGAAAAAAGTTACATATTGGGTCCCTCATCTGACTCTGAAAGACATCTGTCTCTGCTCCCAGATCTGGTCACAAAAATTCTCTGCCTGCTGTAGTAGTGGACGTCTTCTATGCT